>NC_138771.1:455472201-455532201 GCF_965119305.1 Pelophylax lessonae | reverse complement strand
GGCCAAAAAAAAATTATAGCACACAGGGTGTTATCATGGTTGGGCCTTGAACTCATGACCTAGCAATCTTTAGCTGTGAGCTTAGCCCACTACGCCAAAGTGCTGAATACAATCAGATATGCCTGAAAGTTTCAGATGAATAAAGAATGAAGACTGCTAATTAGACAGCTGTGTAGTCTGCTATTAGAAAATCTAAAGGTTAAAACACATAAGATACATAACTATACCTTAAAATTAAAATAAACCATAATAAATGACATTGCTGTGTAATAGTGATTCAGAATAGACAAATTTCCTTTTATGAAAAACACAAAGGGAATTTGGCTAACTCCAAACTCAAATTCAGCCTAAGTTAACTCCAAACCCGAATTCAGTCTAAGTTAACTCCAACTCCGAATTCATTAAAGCATCTAGTTGATGGTTTAACTCCAGCCACTTACCTAATTAGGATGCAATGAGTTTAGGCTGGAGTTATTTCTGGAGAAGTGAGCAGCTCTACTCCAAACTTATACTGAATTAGGCCCCAAGTGTCAAAAATAGGCCCAGTCTTAAAGTGGATAAATGGACAACTTTGTGTAAAGTGCTACTTGGATGTTAGGCCTATGTATGTGGCCAGGCTGTGAAAAAGTGTTACACATGTGGTATCGCCATACTCAGGAGGAATAGCAGAATGTATTTTGGGGTGCAATTTTTGCTATGTACATGCTATGTGTTAGAAATATTGCATAAATGGACAGCTTTGTGTAAAAAAAAATGTGTTTTCATTTTCTTTCCACATTTTCCAAAAACTTGTGGGAAAAAATGACATATTCAAAAGACTCATTATGCCTCAAAAATTATACGTTGGGCTGTTTGCGTTCCAAAATGGGGTCATTTTATGGGGGTTTCCATTGTCCTGGTGCTCCAGGGCCTTCAAAAGTGCGATAGGTTGTCAGGAAATTATATGTGTAATTTGTGCTCCTAGAATGCCGGACGGTGCTACTTGGATGTTAGGCCTCTGTATGTGGCCAGGCTGTGAAAAAGTCTCACACATGTGGTATCGCCATACTCAGGAGGAATAGTAGAATGTGTTTTGGGTGTAGTTGCAAGTATACATATGCTGTGTGAGAGAAATAACCTGTTATTACGTCAATTTGTAAAAAAAAAAAAAAAATCTTCATTTTGCAAAGAGTTGTGGGAAAAAATTACAACTTCAAAAAACTCACCATGCCCCTTATTAAATACCTTGGAATGTCTACTTTCCAAAAAGGGGTCATTTGGGGGGTATTTGTACTTTCCTGACTTTTTAGTGTCTCATGAAATGAGATAGGCCTTCAGTACATCAGGTGTGGTCAAGTGTGATCAATTTTCAATGATTAGCACCATAACTTGTGGACTCTATAACTTTCACAAAGACCAAATAATATACACTTATTTGGGTTATTTTTACCAAAGATAAGTAGCAGTATAAATTTTGGTCAAAATTTGTGAAGAAAAATTACTCATTTGCTAAATTTTATGACAGAAACAAAGAAAAATGCGTTTTTTCACAATATTTTCAGTCTTTTTTATTTATAGCACAAAAAATAAAAAACCCAGTAGTGATTAAATACCATCAAAAGAAAGCTCTATTTGTGTGAAAAAAAGGACACACATTTTTTTATGGGTACAGTGTTGCATGACTGAGTAATTGTCATTCAAAGTGTGAGAGCGCTGAAAGCTGAAAATCAGTCTGGGCAGAAAGGGGGTGAAAGTGCACTGTAGGCAAGTGGTTAAGAGGTACAGAGAGGTCTACTGCTAGAATAATTGCTCTCGCTCTAACGTTTGCAGCGATACCTCACATGTGTGGTTTGAACACCGTTTACATACACTAAATTAAGTCCTTGTTGGCTAAATTAGTCATTTATGAGAACTAATGAAGGTGCTGTATATAATCTATATAATCAGAGAATGGTTCAGTTTCTATTATTTTATTATATAGAATATATATGGCCCTTTCATTAGTTCTCACAGTTTACTAATTTACCAGCATGAGGACTTGTTTTAATAAAATCAATGTTGGTAGCTATATAGAGCACAGTGTAATTTCTATTTTTTATTTCTGCATTCTGTAACAGCCCTGTACTTGACCAATTTAATTTCAGCATTTACAGGGCTGTTACAGAATGCAGTATATAAAATAATGCAAATAAAAAAATGAAAATCTGCTGTCCAATAGATTCCTTTCACCAGACGCTTAATTGTCTGGGGGGATCTGATTGACTGCCTGCGTCCTGACGCATGGCTTTTTAAGTGTAAGCCAATTGGCTAAAGATGAAGACGAAATGTTTCATCACACAGCGCTCGGCTATGCTGTGGGGGTTTATACACTAAATGGTGATGTGGGGTTTATTCACTAAATAATGTGGGGGTTTATACACTAAATGGTGATGTGGGGTTTATTCACTAAATAAAGTGGGGGTTGTATCTGGTTCTGATACTAGTCAGTGCCTCACCAGCCACTGACCTCACCGCATGTCCCTGGTTCATACTCTGAATTGAGTACTCCCCCACGGCAGCCTTAGCCTTGTCCCAGGGCATTGATGAAAATGGCCCGAACGTAAAGGTACCTCATGTGTAGTAAAAGTGGTCCTGCTACAGGTGCCTAGTCTAGCCCAGAAGAGACCTCTTCTGGTAGGCCTTCTCCGGGTAGGCCTCTCATGTGGTACGAACCAGAAAAGTTGGAGTCCTGCCTAGGGCATGAAATTCCAAAAGAAAAGTTGCAATTGAAACTCAACACCGATATAAATATGCTAAATTACTTTTATTGAAAATTGACTGACACATAAAATCCAGCTGCTGTAATGCAGCTGGCAAAAACCTTAAAATACCCAGTGGTACCACACATAAAAATAGCGGTCACTCAACCAGCACATAAACGGGCCCCATGCGTCCATCCATGCTCTCCGTATCTAAACCTTTAGTTACTGGCCTTGGCCTATATGATCATGAAAAAATGTAAACATTCTACATCTAGCTAATTAGCATAGTCACATAATCAGATCATCACTTTAATTCTGGCCAGAAATAGGTTCTTTATTGCAAATAGAACAGCTCCACATAGCTAAATGAGCTTCCAGATAGTTGGGGAACATTTCCCACCCAAGATCAAAGAAAAGTAACTTCCAGCTCACAGTTCAGTGATCTTATATATATAATATATTCACTTTTAATATTCTCCTTGGGATTGTAGACTTTAACAGTTTTTTGGGGCAGGGTTCAACATATGTAATAGCCTTAGATAATGATAGGTGGTTTCCCCTTCAGTATACAATTCCTTTTCGGCTTAATAATGTGAACTCCTTAATCCTATCTGTAATCGGCACATTTTCCCTTAGGAGCGATCATCAACTGCCTTCAAACAGGTGCTTCAGCAGCCGCAGGTGTAGCCTTTACCGCCGTCTTCCCGGCGTCCGGAACTCGGAGGTTACAGCCAGAAATAAGCAGAGCTATTGCATGGAGAGCAGAGTGGAATGCACCTCCTTCACGCCGATGACGTCAACGCGTTTCGTGTGCGTCACGCACGCTTTGTCAGGACGTCCAAGGAGGATATTACAAGTGAATATACTTCATGTCTGCAACCTGCCTGTCAACCTGAAAGCTGTACACTGCTGCCGCAGGGAAACAATGTGACTGTATCTATGGGGTTCATTATACTGAAAGTAATCCGTTTAAAAACTTTCCAGAATATTGAAATACAGCAGAGGAAATCATTGATACAAATCTGGAGACACATTATAATGACTGCATTATAGTACTGTGACTGGTTCTGGAACTATATCTAACTAGAACAGTGCCAATAAGAATGTAGAGTATTCCACTTAATTGCCCCTATCTATAGATAAGATCACTAAAATGTGAGCTGGAGGCTACTTTGTTGGCTTTGATTTCTGTGATCTTGGGTGGGAAATGTTCCCCAACTATCTGGAAGCTCATTTAGCTATGTGGAGCTGTTCTATATGCGATAAAGAACCTATTTCTGGCCAGAATTGAAGTGATGAATGATCTGATTATGTGACTATGCTAATTAGCTAGATGTAGAGTGTTTACATTTTTTGATGATCATATAGGCAAGTAACTAAAGGTTTAGATACGGAGAGCATGGATGGACGCATGGGGCCCGTTTACAGTATGTGCTGGTTGAGTGACTGCTATTTTTATGTGTGGTACCACTGGGTGTTTTAAGTTTTTTGCTGGCTGCATTACAGCAGCTGGAATTTATGTGTCAGTCTATTTTCAATAAAAGTAACTTAGCATATTTATATCGGTGTTGAGTTTCAATTGCAACTTTTCTTTTGGAATTTCCTGCACTAGGCAGGACTCCAACTTTTCTGGTTGGTACTATGACTGCCACAGTTGCCGGAGCTCCCGGTCAACAATGACCGAACGATAATTTAATAAAATTCTTAGGAAGTACCATCTACAACTTAAACTGGTTTGTTGATGGTTTTAGGACCTGCTAAACCATTTTATTTTTAGATAGGCCTCTCATGTGACCTTTGCTTGGCACCTAACGAGGAGGGAAACGTGGAGGACATGACAACCATTCACCCTAGCCTTAAGCCTCGTACACACGATCAGATTATCGAATGATCTGTCGTCCGTTTTTTGTGGCATGCTAGTCTGATGTGGAAAGTGAAGAGGTTATTTTCATACGAATTTTCCTGTACGACAGGATTCTACTTCAGAAGTGATTTTATATGTGGCCAGTCTGTAACGCTCCTGCGTTTTTATATGGTGTGGATTTTCAGCTGCAGAAATAGTTCCACGTCAGTAGTCATGTAAGAGATATGCTGAGATACCATTCCCAACCTCAATGACTCATCATGTGTGGAAGGTCTTATTTCAGCCAGTAAATACACACAATTAGCAAGCTGGTTCCTAGAGTGACTTTATGTATGTGGTAACACAATGTTGAAGGTTGAGGGATAGGTTGAGTGGAGGTGGTAGGTGATAGACACTTGAAGGTGAGACAGTAGCAGATGGATGCAGGAAGGTTTAGCAATGTTGTATGATAGCAGATGATAGAATAGCAGGTGGACATACAAAAGAGATCAACCCAGTGCAGAAAAGTAGCAGTAGTCTCAAGAGCTAGCAATCTAGTTATGCAGATGTGATAAACAGTCTTTACTATGCAGAGCTAGATAGTGTAAGCTTAGTATAAGTTTATAGAGAATTCCCCTGCGGGGTACTTAGCACTATTAGCGATACAGCCGAAGGGTGGTTCAGGAGAGGCGGATGATCCAGTAGCTGGATACAGGGATCAGCGCAGCGAGGTTCCGTCAGCGAAGTAAGCTTGCAAGCATGGAAGCTTCAAGCAAGGTTAGCATCCAGGTAAGGGTGTTTGAACGAACACATGTGAGTGAGAACCGACGCCCTAAATAGCCATCTAGTCCGGCGCTGAGTGATGACAGCTTCAGTCTTAAAGGTGTATGCGCACCTTTCCAAAAGTAAATGGTGGGGCGCATACACTTGTGGAAAGTGTAATTTAGGGTACCAAAGGTACCGGAACATTACAATACCCCCCCCCCCTTAAGGCCTGCTCCTGAAGGCCTCTGGAGCTGGTTTGTCTGGGTATCTCGCATGAAAATTGCGGATTAATCTAGGGGCATGTATGTCAGAGGTGTTTAACCAGGTGTCGTCTTGGGGCCCATAGTTCTTCCATCTAACCAAGTACTGAAGTCTTCTTCTGTAGATACGAGAATCCAGAATCTCTTTTATCTCGTATTCTTCTCCACCTTCAACTTGTACAGGAGGGGGAGGTGGAATATTAGGCCTTATTCCTTGGTCCGGAACATGGGGTTTTAGTAGCGACACATGGAAAATGTGATGGATTTTTAGGTCCATTGGCAATGAAAGCTGCACTGCAGCTTTTCCAATAAGTTTCTTGATTGGGAAAGGTCCCAAGAACAGAGGTCCAAGCTTTTTGCTAGGGATCTTCAGTCTCAAGTTTTTTGTTGAGAGCCAAACGAGGTCCCCGATAGTATACTGTGGAGAAGGTCTTCTACGAAGATCATAGTACTTCTTTTGTTGACTGTGAGTGTGTGCAATGGTAGTATTTAGTAAACCCAGAGCAGTGGCGGTTCTACATTAAATTGCTCCCCGGGCGAGACTCCCTCCCGGCGCCCCCCCCAAAAAAATAACATGACAAAACTTCATAAACTGCAGAAATTATACCCCCTGTTGCGTTTAGTGGGCATTACTGATGAATGGGGCCTTGCTGCAACCATGTGCACTGCATGCAGTTGCAGCACAATGGTGGTGCATATAGGGAGAAAAAACTAGCAGTGAAAAGGTGACATTGCCTCCATACTGTCTGTAAATGCCTCTGAAAAGCAATCTGAGAATGGATTGCTTTTCAGTGGAGCAGCATTCTCTTTCTTAATGATCTAATGGCTTCAGTTCTTTCCGATTCAGTGACTCTGGCTCTGCATCAAGCATGCAAATCAGCTGCATGCTTTTTCCAGGTCAGGGACTCAGAAAGAAAAAAAAAGAGAAGACAATAGATCAAAAATACTGCCAGACTAATAGCCGGTCAGAGATGGCAGCCTTGGAGCTTCTAATAAGCTTGCTATTGGGTTCTCTCATTTCTAGTTATGTGCCTGCTGATAAAGCATATTATTCCCACAAGAACATGTACCTTACAGAAAAATGACAGCTTCCAATGCCTGCACAAGTATCCCTATAAATCTCAATATATACACTGAAATGCCTAAATAACCATCTAGATAGGTCACTGGACATGTGCTGAGCCACACAGGAACAGAGATGAATAAGAGCTGTTCTCTTGAAATATAATGCTCTTCAGTCTTTGCCTTGTTACCTTACTGACTGTGCACTGGGAGCTCCAGAAAGTAATTGCACTTGTATCTGAATAATCTTCTGTGAAGTATTTTTACTGGGGACAAAGCCAGTTATTGACAGAGGCAACAAGATTGGATTGCAAGCGGTTAAAAAGATTTGTGACAGCTTTATCCATTGTTTCCCTCTCTTGGACTCCATTTTATCTTCTCCTTATGGCTAGCTTTCACTAACTTAACAGAGGACATGGCATGAGAACAGGTTGATTCATTTGCAAAACAGTCTGACAAGTCTGACTCACTCTGCTCTCTCCCCCACTGTCGGCGGGCACTGCACACTGTCACTGACTCACTGTTGAGGAGGAAGTCCGTAGCTGAAGGCTGTCTGCTGAATCTGAGCGCGCGCTGTTCAAAGTCATTGCGAGGGCGGAGCTGCGGGCAGGGCTATTGGACAGGCACAGAGGCCAGCCCCCACCACAGTTCGCCCAATCGCAGGGCGCCCGCCGGCCATCCTGAGCATGAAGAGGATTGTGACAGCTGCACTCAGCGCAGGGAGACAAGCTATAAGGTCAGACAGCCCCTCCTGCCTCTCCCACTGCGCGAGACAAGTCCCGGCCATGGCACAGGCTAGCACAGATGATTTTTCTTTTTACTCCACCAGGTTCGTGTGCTGAGTGCCGCCCCCCCATGTGATGCCGCCCCGGGCGGCTGCCCCATCCGCCCGTGCCTAAAACCGCCACTGACCCAGAGAATCCTTTATTTGGGTAAGATAGTCTGAGGCTACTGGGTTATTTGAAGGAAGGATGCGTGGAGGGAGAATAGAGGGATGGAATCCATAGTTCAAGTAGAACGGACTCTGCTTGGTTGTACTGTGAGTTGCGTTGTTGTAGGCAAATTCTGCCAGGGGGAGAAGATCCAACCAATCATCCTGTTGGTAAGAAGTGTAACAACGTAAATACTGCTCGATGCATTGGTTGACTCTTTCAGTCTGTCCATTGGTCTGCGGATGGTAAGGAGAAGTGAGCTTCCGCTCAATCCGTAGTATGTGACATAGTTCTTGCCAGAATTTAGAAATAAATTGGGATCCACGGTCAGACAGAAGAGTTTTTGGGATACCATGTAATCTGAAGACATGTTTCATCAGGAGTTCTGCCGTTTGTTTGGACGAAGGTAGTCTGCGAATAGCAATGAAATGTGCCATCTTTGTCAGATGGTCCACTGACACCAAGATGGTATTAAATCCTTTGGAAGGAGGCAATTCTACGATGAAGTCCAATGACAAAACCTCCCATGGAGTTTGGGGTATTGGTAGACTGCATAGTAGACCGGATGGTCTCGTAGTGTCAATTTTGGACCTGGCACAGACATTGCATGAAGAGACAAATTTTTGTATAGATGTTTTCATGTCAGGCCACCAAAATTGTCGAGAAATCAAATTGAAAGTCTTTGTCATACCCATATGTCCTGCCATAGGCACATCATGCGATAATTCCAAGATCTTGGTGCGTAGGGTAGGTGGTATGTAAAGTTTGTCGTTGTAGTAGAGGAAGCCTTCTGCATCAGTATTTAGTTGTGGTGGGGGTGAATCCAAACTTATACCATGCAGAACCTCTTCCTTTAAGGAACGGACAACTCCAATAATGCGTTTGTGAGGTATTATAGGAACGGAAGGGATTTCAAAGTAGTTTTCTTCAGTTAGTCGTGATAGTGCATCCGCCTTTTTGTTCTTATCTGCAGGTGTGTAGGTCACTAGGAAGTTAAACCTTAGAAAGAATAGTGACCATCGTACCTGTCGATGCGAGAGAGTTTTGCTAGTCTGAAGATATTGGAGGTTTTTATGGTCCGTGTATATAATTATTGGTAGTTGGGTGCCTTCGAGTAAATGTTTCGCCAATTCTCCAGAGCCAATTTTATAGCAAGCAGTTCCTTTTCACCCACGGGGTAATTTATCTCGGGACTGCTCAGGGATTTAGAAAAAAAAGCGACTGGATGAAGTGGTGAAGTGTGGGTAGGTCGTTGGGAGAGTATTGCTCCTACTGCCATGTTTGACGCATCTACCTCCAGAATGTATTGGAGGGATGGGTCTGGATGGCGTAATATGGGAGCGGAAGTAAACCTTGTCTTTAACAAGTGGAAATCCTTATTTGCTTCTTCTGACCATTTAAATGGTATTTTTATGCTAGTGAGCTGTGTGAGGGGTCTCACAATAGCAGAAAAGTTTTTTATGAACTTCCTGTAGAAATTTGAAAATCCCAGGAATCGCTGTAGCGCCTTGCGTGTAGTTGGTGTAGGCCAATCCTGAATGCAGGATATTTTACTCATGTCCATCTCGATTCCTGTTTTGGATATGATGTAGCCTAGAAAGAGTACCTCATCTTTATGGAACAAGCATTTCTTCAGCTTCACATAAAGATTATGTGCAAGCAATCTCGATAATACAAGTCTTACATGTCTTATGTGTTCAGACAGGGTCCGTGAATATATAAGTATATCGTCTAGATATACCACAACACAGACATCTAGTAAGTCTTTAAAAATATTGTTTATAAAACGTTGGAAAACTGCAGGGGCATTGCATAGGCCGAATGGCATCACAAGATATTCAAACAATCCGTATCTAGTTCTGAATGCAGTCTTCCACTCGTGTCCATCACGGATTCGAATGAGATTGTATGCTCCTTTCAGGTCTAATTTTGAAAAATAGGTAGCTCCACGCACCTGCTCAATGAGCTCAGGGATAAGCGGTAGAGGATAGCGATCTTTTATTGTGATAGCATTCAATTTCCTGTAGTCGATGATAGGTCTGAGACTTGAATCTTTATTGCGAACAAAAAAGAGTCCTGCTGCTGTGGAAGAAGTGGAAGGTCTAATAAAACCTTTTTCCAAGTTCTCATCCAAATAGGTTTTGAGATGGGCAAGTTCATCCTGTGAAAGAGGATAAACATGACCGAACGGCAATTTGCTATTTGGGAGTAGATCAATGCTACAATCATAGTCTCGATGAGGAGGTAATGCTTGAGCATTTTTCTCAAGAAAAACCTCAGAAAGATCCTGATAACATAGTGGTGCAATCTCATCTGTCACCACAGACAGAATCTTCCCGGAAAACGGGAGGTTACACGTTTCCTCGCAATAACAAGAAGGGAAGGTCAAGGACCGTTTCTTCCAATCTATGGTTGGTTGGTGTGTGTGCAACCAGGGAAGTCCCAACACAATGGGAAAGTGGGGTGATGGTATTAAATCGAAGGTAGAAGTCTCCCTATGAGACTCGTTAATAGTGACTAGAAGTGCTTGTGTCTGATCGGTGATCGGACCAGAGGATAACGGAACACCGGTAATAAGACTTACTGAGACAGGTTTGAGTTTAGAAATAATAGGAATTTTATTTAAAGCAGCAAAACATATATCCATATAATTTCCACAAGATCCTGTGTCAATCATGGCTTTAGTAGTAATCCTGTTCTGGTCCCACTGTAATGTCAAAAAAACAGAAATGTAGGGGTTAGTGAATGAAGTTGTCAATCCTCCTAGGGAGACATGTGAACACTCACCCTTCTTTTTGTTGACTAGGGGACAGACGTTTATCTTGTGATCCGGGGATGCACAGTACAAGCAGAGATTTTCATTTCGTCTTTTGGCTTTTTCCATAGTTGATAGCGGTGGGCGTATGGTTCCTACCTCCATAGGAACGGCCAGACTCCGAGAGTAAACGGATAATGGCATTCCCATCTTTTCAGCCTTTCTTTCTCGTAGTCTTCTATCTATGGTAATACTGAGTTGTATTAATGCATCCAGGGTTTTTGGCAGATCCGCTCGGGCGAGCTCGTCCTTAACGGCTTCTGATAGGCCAAGCCTAAATTGGGTTTTCAGAGATGCATCATTCCATTCTGAATCAAGGGTCCATCTCTTGAACTCTGCGCCAAAGTCTTCTACAGGCCTCCTTCCTTGTTTCAAGGATCTTAACTGAAGATCAGCAGTACTCTGCCTATTGGGATCATCATATAGGCTAGTGAGCTCTGCCAGGAACAAGGCATAGGAGTTGAGAAGCTGGTCGTTTTTCTCAAAAAGAGAATCTGCCCAGGCTCGAGGATCGCTTGATAGGTAAGAAATAATAGTACAAACCTTAATGTGATCAGTAAGGTAGGTACGAGGTTTTAGCAAAAAAAGTAACTCACATGCGTTTTTAAATTCGCTAAATTTTTTGTGATCGCCTGTAAATACTAAAGGGGGATTTATCTTGGGTTCAGGGGACTGAGCAGAGGTAAGTTGTGTCAGTCTAATTACCTGCTGCGACAGAGCCTGATTGTCTTCTTTTAATTCAGCAAGTGCGTGTATTAACGCAGATACTTGCTGTTTTAATTGTGTCACCTGAGTGGTTATTTCTGGAACTATTTCTGCTGAATCCATTTTTGGGTTCGTTCAATCTGTAACGCTCCTGCGTTTTTATATGGTGTGGATTTTCAGCTGCAGAAATAGTTCCACGTCAGTAGTCATGTAAGAGATATGCTGAGATACCATTCCCAACCTCAATGACTCATCATGTGTGGAAGGTCTTATTTCAGCCAGTAAATACACACAATTAGCAAGCTGGTTCCTAGAGTGACTTTATGTATGTGGTAACACAATGATGAAGGTTGAGGGATAGGTTGAGTGGAGGTGGTAGGTGATAGACACTTGAAGGTGAGACAGTAGCAGATGGATGCAGGAAGGTTTAGCAATGTTGTATGATAGCAGATGATAGAATAGCAGGTGGACATACAAAAGAGATCAACCCAGTGCAGAAAAGTAGCAGTAGTCTCAAGAGCTAGCAATCTAGTTATGCAGATGTGATAAACAGTCTTTACTATGCAGAGCTAGATAGTGTAAGCTTAGTATAAGTTTATAGAGAATTCCCCTGCGGGGTACTTAGCACTATTAGCGATACAGCCGAAGGGTGGTTCAGGAGAGGCGGATGATCCAGTAGAGGGATACAGGGATCAGCGCAGCGAGGTTCCGTCAGCGAAGTAAGCTTGCAAGCATGGAAGCTTCAAGCAAGGTTAGCATCCAGGTAAGGGTGTTTGAACGAACACATGTGAGTGAGAACCGACGCCCTAAATAGCCATCTAGTCCGGCGCTGAGTGATGACAGCTTCAGTCTTAAAGGTGTATGCGCACCTTTCCAAAAGTAAATGGTGGGGCGCATACACTTGTGGAAAGTGTAATTTAGGGTACCAAAGGTACCGGAACATTACACAGTCATGAATAAATATACATACATAATAAAAGGGACCATTAGAAAAATAGTAAAATTGTCTCTTTATTGAACTGTCTATAGACCAAAATTTAAGGTTCAACCAAATTGCTCAATGGAACCAAGTAACCCATGGTAATGGAGTATACATGAATGAAGCAAAAATGGGCTTAATGGTCTAAGACAGAAATACATGGTTATGCGATATTCTCCTGGTACATACAGAATATTAGAAAGATTATAAACAAAGGTCTTGGAAACATGATATAATAATGACTTGTAATAGATAAAATAGCCTGTGTAGAGCTCAACGAGTTTCGTGAGATTATCACTTCATCAGGAGCAGGCATGATACAAGCGTCTAGAGAAAATAATACACATAATGAGTAACAGTATAAACAGTACATAAATAAACCTCATACTGTATATACGGGAGGTATAGCTTACAGTGAGGTAGCATGATGTCCAGGAATGGATGCCACCCGGGAACTGAGGGAGCGATGCCTGCATGCACCAGGCAGGTACAGGAATGAAGTAGTGTGTAATGTGACAGGCTCCAAAAAGGGATCACATACAGCCTCCATAGAGCATGGCGGTAAGAATCTGTAAGGGTATGAGGATAATATATATATATATATATATATATATAGGTATTATAATAAAAAGATGGTAATATATATTCGGTCTGACCAGACTTCTGAGGTTGAGCACCCCATCCCCCACACACACCTGTACTCTATCAGTGTCCACTATCAAGTAGATATAGGGCACCTTTCCAAAAGTAAATGGTGGGGCGCATACACTTGTGGAAAGTGTAATTTAGGGTACCAAAGGTACCGGAACATTACACAGTCATGAATAAATATACATACATAATAAAAGGGACCATTAGAAAAATAGTAAAATTGTCTCTTTATTGAACTGTCTATAGACCAAAATTTAAGGTTCAACCAAATTGCTCAATGGAACCAAGTAACCCATGGTAATGGAGTATACATGAATGAAGCAAAAATGGGCTTAATGGTCTAAGACAGAAATACATGGTTATGCGATATTCTCCTGGTACATACAGAATATTAGAAAGATTATAAACAAAGGTCTTGGAAACATGATATAATAATGACTTGTAATAGATAAAATAGCCTGTGTAGAGCTCAACGAGTTTCGTGAGATTATCACTTCATCAGGAGCAGGCATGATACAAGCGTCTAGAGAAAATAATACACATAATGAGTAACAGTATAAACAGTACATAAATAAACCTCATACTGTATATACGGGAGGTATAGCTTACAGTGAGGTAGCATGATGTCCAGGAATGGATGCCACCCGGGAACTGAGGGAGCGATGCCTGCATGCACCAGGCAGGTACAGGAATGAAGTAGTGTGTAATGTGACAGGCTCCAAAAAGGGATCACATACAGCCTCCATAGAGCATGGCGGTAAGAATCTGTAAGGGTATGAGGATAATATATATATATATATATATATATATAGGTATTATAATAAAAAGATGGTAATATATATTCGGTCTGACCAGACTTCTGAGGTTGAGCACCCCATCCCCCACACACACCTGTACTCTATCAGTGTCCACTATCAAGTAGATATAGGAGGAGTCCCCTGTAGTGCATTAGCACATCTTTTCCAGCAAGGAGTGTTGTCTTAAAGGGTTAGAGAGGCTGGATTCCCCCCTTTTTTATGGATAGTGTAGGACCCACTGATAATGGGTTACTTTGACACAGTGGTGGGCTTGAGCACGATATGGCCATATGGTGGGACTAAATCCCCATTTTTATTTATGGATTGTCTCCATATTTGATAGTCATTTCTTTTGCATGTGTGCGCTATTCTTTTTTAATATTCATGTCGCTTGGTCCATAGCTGCACCGGCTTTAGATATACATGTTCAGGGTTTGCTCCCCCAATTTTTTGCTTGTTTATTATGTATTCTCTCTGACCAGACTTCTGAGGTTGAGCACCCCATCCCCCACACACACCTGTACTCTATCAGTGTCCACTATCAAGTAAATATAGGAGGAGTCCCCTGTAGTGCATTAGCACATCTTTCCCAGCAAGGAGTGTTGTCTCCAAGGGTTAGAGAGGCTGGATTCCCCCCTTTTTTATGGATAGTGTAGGACCCACTGATAATGGGGTACTTTGACACAGTGGTGGGCTTGAGCACGATATGGCCATATGGTGGGACTAAATCCCCATTTTTATTTATGGATTGTCTCCATATTTGATAGTCATTTCTTTTGCATGTGTGCGCTATTCTTCTTTAATAATATATAAAGGAGTAGGCTGTTTGTGAGAGCCAGAGGAGCCAGGAACCAAAGGGGGTGATTCAGGTGAAAATTACAAAGTGGAGTGGAAAGTAACCAAGTACTAAAATATAATTCTCAGACCCAATGGATAGATAAGGGTGAGATGTGTATGACATGATAAGCCACTGAGTGAAATAGAAACGTGAAGTGAAAATGGATACACTTGAAAAGAGTATAGCCTCAAAGAAAACCAAAGTACCAAATTGCTAGTGCTTAGTGGCGCGGCAATGAAGGTTGGATCAAACGTGTAGACCATGTGTAGAGGTGAAGGAGGTGAAACAAAGAAAAAATGAATACCTGCGTCGGTGCCAGAGCAGGGTTCGCACCCAACGTCACACGGCTGCAAAAACAGGAGGAAGCCGCCAGAGTGACAAAAGCCGCCAAAGCAGCCTCCACATATGTGCGAAGATGGGAAGCCACGTGATGGGACGCGGGCGCCAATTATGACGTCACATCCCGCACGGGGAAGCGTGGCGCCAATGCGCTGTGGCCGCCACCTATCCCCCCATTCAAAGCTCCGCCCATCTGGGTCAGGGGGAGAAGGGGAGGAATAGGAGGCGAGAAGAACCCATCGCAACCACGGAAGAAGGCCAACCGCACTGACATATAAACAACATAAGACACAGTAAAATTGATAGAGGTATGTGCTGAGAATATACTCAGCCAGATTGGAACAAAAAACCATATCAATGTGGGGTATATATACAGCGTTGAAAATGGCATGATAGTGGAAGTAAAAATAATGAAGTAATGCTGGTAAACCACACCTCCATCCCTAAATCTATATGAGAGGAAAGGGGAAATTGGGACTTTAAATGAGACTCCTGACCAACAGAGTCTCCATCCCTGTTGCATGAAGCGAAAAAAAAGGGGGCAAAAGAGCCAGTTGGGACTTTATAAGAGATGTGGCCAGTCATGAATAAATATACTGTACATACATAATAAAAGGGACCAGAAGAAAAATAGTAAAATTGTCTCTTTATTGAACTGTCTATAGACCAAAATTAAGGTACAACCAAATTGCTCAATGGAACCAAGTAACCCATGGTAATGGAGTATACATGAATGAAGCAAAATTCAACAGGGATGGAGACTCTGTTGGTCAGGAGTCTCATTTAAAGTCCAAATTTCCCCTTTCCTCTCATACTTCAGAAGTGATGTCATGTGCTGGATTGTTTTGTATGTGTTCTTTCGTCTCTGAGCATGCCTAGTCTTGCTCTTAAGATTTTTTTCCGTCAAAATCTGTGCTAATGAGACGAAAATCGGACGTTGTTTTGACGGACGACAAAAATTATATAGCCTGCACATCAGGATTTTGTCAGCCGAAAAGTCGGAGTCGGCTGTCGAAAGCGCCATACTAACAATGCGAAAATCGACAGATCGGTCGTCGGACGAATTTTCCCTACAGATTTTTTTATCGTGTGTATGGGCCTTTACAAGCATTTACAACCAGAGGGAGAGGAGCTTTCTTTTGGGCAGAAAAACACAGGAAACACTTTACTGACAGGAGAAAAGGTGTTGAGAGGAGCTAAGCAAACGCTCACGCTGTATTCACACAGCAACAGAGACCTGCTGCAGCACTGTATCACTCCATTGACAGCTGTGGTAGGGAGCAGTGTGGTGCATAATTCAACATATCACACGACTCCCATTTTTTTTTGTAAAAATTTTATTTGAAGTGTACAAAATGTACACTTTATTCATGGCAATGTACAGCAGCATGATGTGCTGTATTGCTGTACATTGCGGTGCGTTTTGACCCGATGAACTGTGATAAAGTGCAGCAATGTCTTATTATTGCAGCATGCTGCAGCACAGCCATAAGCTGTGTGGCAGTGTAAATGGGACATTTGTTTCTTGTGTGTCCCTGTGGTGACAGACATTTTACCATGCGGTAAAACGTCTGTCACAGTATATAGTGTGAATTGACCCTCGGTGTACATGAGGCCATAGACTTCAGGCTGTCAGCAGAGGGGCTGGATGGTGTGCCTGTGCCAGAAGCCAAATTGTATTAAGATCACCTGTGTGCATATTACTCCCTGATCAAATGGCTTGAAGCCCTGCCCTCTATCCAGACTATAAATCTCTGCTCAGTGCTGAGCCTCAGCATTGGAAGCAGTCTAAAAAAATGTTTTATTCTAGGGCAGGATTGGGGTTAGCGCTGCTGCTTTGGATTTGCAGTTTGGCATGGCCCATGTGTGATGCGAAAGGCTATTGGGATAGTTCATCTCAACTCCACTGTGCTCCCAACAAAATGGAGTTGTTGTTTTCTATCTCTACTAAAGGTGTTGCTTTTGTGCTTGGTAAGTGATTTTTTTTAAAACTGCTTTTGCTTAACTTAGTCTGGTCATGCATTATACCCTTATCTTTTAGGTTTACCTAAACCATAAAATATGAGGTCAAACCTAAATACTTTCAATTTGTATGCAATCAGACAGCCCCTTGCACTATTTAGTTGAAGGTAAATCTAAAGGAAACTAATAAAATGTATATTTTATGGCCAGCTGCATCGTGGGTAAAAGGGTTGAAATTGCCAAGCATAGGGGGTGTTTTATAATACAAATTTTTGTAGGAGACTTGGTATAATTTATGTAAGCAGCTGTGGGTGGAAAGCCCCTCACAAAGCAATAAGGCTTCCAGTGCACACAATTGTTTGCGTGTAATCCAACTTGTGTCCAGGGCTGATCCTCTGCAGGTAACTGCTATGTTTGATTACATGCAAACAATTGTGTGCAGTGGCAGCCTCCTGTTTCTTCGTGCAAGCAGCTGCAAAGCCTCATACAATCTTCCTACCTGCAGTTTGCATTATAAACCCTGCTGAATCTCCTGCAGAAATATTGTTTGCTGCTAGATGCATGTGTGAATGAGTTGTGTATATAGGTGGCCATACACAGATCAAAATTAATCTAGTTCAGCAGAGAGCGGCTGCATTTTAGTGTATGGACAGGCTGGCTGTACAGAAGTCAATCTGCCAATTTTATTTTTGTAAGATTTCTGCACAGTCAGCGCTGCCGGCTATGGTGGAAGTCTCCCTGCCGTACAAACGCAATAGCTCAGTGGGAGTAATTCCACCTCCATGTGGATTGGGCTTTTTAGTTTTGGATAGTGGTAAGGGATTGGAACCCCTGTCAGGTTTTTGCTGTGTTCTCATTAGGGAGATTCACCCTCTGTTCTGTTTTACTGTTTATTACTGAAGGTAAAAGAATCCCAAACTTCGGCTTGTCTGCAAAAAAAAAAGTAATGGGGGGGGGGGGGGGGTCCAGTTCTGGACTCTCTTAATCTGCATGGATTTCCTCTCCCTTCCTGTTTTGGATAAACCTTACAGGGGTTATGAACCTCTCAATTTATCCAAAATGGAGGGGGGGGGGTGGAATGTGCCTATAGTTCCACTTATGTATGAGCTGACTGTGCAGGCACAATAAAAAAAAAAAAAAAAAAAAAAAAAAAGATATTCTCTTTTGCAAAATTGGCGTTGCTCCCTGAATTTCAGAATTGGGTTGCAAATGTACAAATTGTCGTTTAGATTGCTTAATGAAAGGCAGCGTGAGTTTTGTCTACATTTTCTCATATGCTTGATGTCTTCTGTCTTTCAAGGCCTCGAATTTGTAGCTTTGCAAACCCACCATATGGAGGTAAGGGTTCTTCCATCACTGATTGTCAGTTATGCCCTTTCAGATGGGTGCTAACATCCGTAGCCCATGAATGAGCAGCTTGTTTGTCGGCTTCAGTTGCTGTGTGCAGGCAACTCCTTCATGCCTATTGGGATGCTGCATGGACACCACTGCTTCTCCCAACTTGCCAGCTGTGTGGGTGAGCAGCCCCAAACTGTCATCCGGGGGATAGGAAGTTTTTGTGCAGCCATTCCATCCTTTTGAATGGGCTGCCTGCATATAGTGACTGAAAGCTCATAAACAAGGTGCTTTTTCATGTGCTACAGGTGTTGATACTTGTTTGAATAAGACCACAACATGAGGAGATGACGGAGGATCAGCAAACTTTAACACTGTAGCCAAAGGTGTCCTTCACACAAGCCTACATTTGTGCAAATGTCTGTGTATGCCTACATGGGATATACAACTGCTCCATGTCTTTGCATGCAGGCAGTCCTATTTATCTATGGATGCTGCAGTCACAGCCATTGTTTCCAATTTGACAGCCATGCAGGCGCATGTTCTGAATGCACACTCGCATCTGCATGACTGTCAAATTGGAACCAGTGGCTAGGTCTAAACAGCTGCTGCATCCAAACAGACATGAAGTGGACTGTCCGCATGCAAACATTGCCCTCTGCACAGATGTATGCCTATGAAAATGAGGCCTAAAGTGGGTGGGGGAGCTTTAGGCATGGTATTGAGAACTAAAATACTGTGGAGGGCTTCTGACTTGTTTACCAGTCTTGGCCTTATCACATGTGTTATGTGAAAAGACACTGGTGCTAGTCGGCCTTTATGTCAAATCCTTATTGAAATTAATCTTATTCGCTGTCATTTTCTGTTCAGATTCCCAGGATGAATTTCAGCGACTAGAAAATGATTCTGCTTGCGGGCTCTGGGTAGGACAGAGACCTAATGACACAATGGTTGTTGGTGCTGCCTATGATGGATGCTACGTAAGAGAAGGGGTAAGCATGACAGACTTCAGGTGTTTGTTTTTTTTATCCTGTCATGGGCCAACTTCAATGCATAAAATTGGCCAGTGGTCCTATTAGAATTCTGAAAAGTTGTAAACTTGTTCTAAGCTATACTAGTTGGTAACCTTTAGTTTTGGAGAGTAGGACATAATGAACTCCTGTCCTGTTTGTTTACGGTCTCCTAGTGACAATTTCTAGAAGTACAGGGTTGGACAGTTGGACAACTTTTTTTTTTTTTTTTTTTTTTTCCTCTTGCCTCTAGTATGGTGACCATATCATAGGGATACATTTCCTCACTCCTGGTGTCTCCATGATGTAAATAAGGGAATATCCCATTCATAACAAACTTTTGACTCATAACTACTCCAACTAATGTTGGCTCTACACACCTAATGCAGGAATGGGCCTGTGCACCTGTATAAGGAGGAGAGGAGTGTGTGGATTTTATTTTTTGCAGGCTGAGAGTACAGGGATGACTAAATTTGGTTGGTTAATTGTATAATGCATACTCTAACAAAATTGTTCTTTTGATAGGATGAAGAGTATATGATGGTCCTGCTTCTAGAAGAAATTGTTAATGATACAGTTGAGCAACACAAGATGGAGAAAAAATGCCCCATACAGAATGGTAACCTAAAGTCATGTAGTCTTTTCATATGGAATCCTAATGTTTTCCACTGAAATGAGGAGCAGTCTATGGCTTGCTTTTTCCTACTTTGCGTGGTCACTGGGACACAGTGAGTGAGGGGGGGGGAATCAAGAACAACCTAGTAATCTAGATTCTTTTAACTCAAAAAAACAAGTTCTTGGAGTTCTAAATGCATGTAAGTAGACGTACTGGTCATTGTAAGCTTTTCTTTCTTTAGAAGCTATGGATGCCCCAAGCCCTGACATCTGCTCTGCCATCAGACAAGTGGACAAACTGGCCTGTGCTGAAACCCCTGTAACTAGAGACATCTGTGAGGCGATGGGATGCTGCTATTCCCCAAATGATGCTACAATGCCCTGCTTCTTTGGCAACAAGTGTAAGTGGGTGGGTGGGGGGGTTGAGTAGTATGACTCTTGGCTAAAGAAAAGACTTGACTTGGAAGTCCCCTCTAGAACAAGCTTGACTGACCAAATATTGGTTTGAGTTTTGCAATGGTTCATTCATGCTACCTAGTGACTTTCTAATGTCTTCCTTGGTTATCGTGCCCTGTTGGTGGGAACTAAGCCATTCTTGGAGACCTTTCCAGGCTTGGTAAGACTTTCTTTTGCACTGTTCTGGATTGCATAATTTTTGTTTATCACAATCTGAGGTGGATTCATCCAGTCAAAATAGACTAGCATCCAGAATATTCAGTAGACTTATGACCTACTTAGAAGACATGCTCTATATACTGACAAATGTCTGTTTCCTACAGTGACTACACAGTGCTCTCTTGATAACCACATGGTGATTGCAGTGTCCAAAGATCTGACCATGCCATCTCTACTTCTGAACTCTGTCAATGTGATTGGTTTGGACCAGTCCTCCTGTTCCCAGCTTTCAGTGGCTACAACTGACTCCTTTGCTGTGTTTAGATTCCCGTTATCCTGTGCTACTGCATATCAGGTGGGTATTCCAATATATTTGGGTCAGTTGGGAGTTTTGTGGTTGTAAAGTCCTGACACTGGAACCTAACATGACTGACCTTTTGTCACTTGTGGTGCTAGCAAGACTAGCTAACCTCCTTGCACATCCACATGAATTCACAAATTCAATAATGAAACCAGGGACTGAGATCAGAGGGCCACTGATGCTTGCAGTAAGTTTTGGCCAACTAGATTAAACTCTGTAATTCTAATTAGGGACTTGACTTCACTTGCGCTGTGATGTCACTTAGTGAAGCTGAATATGGGTTGCGTTACTACCCAAAATGATTAGATGGATAAATGACCACTTCATCTTAAACTTAGACTTGTATTAGTGTGTCAGATGGCTTCTAGAGATCATTCTCATTGCATTTAAACTTTTTTATATTTGTATTCTCAATACTGCATCAACTGTTACAACCCTACCCTGTGGTCAATTAGAACATACTTGAAACATTGAACTGAGTTTTTTGTAGTTCTTGCATACAAAGAGGATTACTATCTTTGCAAATTCCTTTACAAGTGTTGTATGCGATAAAGACTTCACCACTTGACGACCGCCCACCGCATATTAACTGCGACAGGCAGCCGCTTCTGGGCAAACCGACGTAGTACTACGTCCGCTCAGGAGACTAGGGGGTGGGTGCATGCCGTTGGAGTGGTGGCTCCAATGGCCACTCACTATCCCTCCCGACAGGATGGACGGCTGATGTAAACACAGCCGCCCATCCTTCTCCCTGAAGTGATCCTGCCATATAGGATCACATGTCTCTGATCTCTCAAGCCCGACCCACCCCCCCCACAGTTAGAATCAGTTCCCCCAGGTTTACATTTAACCCCTTCCCTGCCAGTGGCATTATTACAGTAACAGTGCATATTTTTAGCACTGATTACTGTAATGTCACTGGTACCCCAAGTGTCAAATGTCAGGGGTCCAATCTGTCCGCAGTCCCACAAAAAATCGCAGATCACCGCCATTACTAGTAAAAAAAAAGACATAGTTGGTAGACGCAATGACTTTTGCACAAACCAATCAAAATACACTTATTGTGATTTTTACCAAAAATAAGTAGCGGAAACAAATTGGCCTCATGTTAAATTTTGATTTCTACTTTTTTTTTTTTTTTCAAAATTGTCTTTGCGCTATTTAAGAAAGTGATCAAATGCCACAAAAAAATCTTATTTGTGGGGGGGGGGGGGGGGGGGGTAAAAAAAAATTCATTTTATTTGGGTACAACATCACATGACCGCGCAATTGTCCGTTAAAGTAACGCAGTTTTGCCGAATCGCAAAATTGAGTGGTTAAAACAAAGACAGATGCTAGCTTGTGCTTTGCTTTAAAATCTCACTTCCTGCTTATTCTTATGGCATTTCCTCTTCCTACCAGGTGCCTGGAGGTCCAATGACCTATGAGACAACTATTGAAGGTGTAAGAGGAATACAGACATGGCAGGGATCTTCTATCACTAGGGACAGTACAATGAGGTAAGGGGAGTAAACTGGTTAAAATCATAGTAAAGAACTGGTATCTAATACTGTTACTCTACTGTTTATCTAGGGTGACTGTGCGCTGCAGCTACATTCAGACAGGTACTGTACCGCTGGCTGTGACGGTGAACACCTTGCCACCACCTCTTCCTGTTAGTACATCTGGCCCTCTTGAGCTGGAAATGAGGATTGCACAAGGTGAGATTACTACTTGTTGAACAGAATGCCAGGAGCAAGCCAACATGCTTCTTCTAGTCTATTGTCTATGTTGGTGTAATGCAACATTAACAGAGTTCAGTACTCTTAGCATGGCAAAGTGGAGCTTTCCGTAACTTGTATCTCAAATTTTGCAGTGGTAAGGTGCCACATCCAAATGTCAACTTGTACATGGAGAAATTTAGTGGTGCAACATTTCCATTTATGCCTCCCCTCAATGGGTACTTCTGCATACAGTTGACACAGAGGTTCAGCCTGGTGCTTTTTCCACAATGGGAATGTGATAGTCTTGACTTGATCCCTGGATTTCATAAGGACTGGCATATACAGATTTTGCAAGGGTCTCTTACACATTCTAAGGTGGTGCAGCATGTACTGGTCTAGAACTTGTACTTGAATTTTGGCACATGTCTTGCACACTCTAAAAGCAAAAATAGCCCTTTTGTACAGAGAACAAGAGCAGAAAGATTTTGCGAGAGGTTGGTCTTAAATTGGCTCTACTTTCAAAAGATATGAACAGTTTGGCACATTCAATGCACTTCAATGAAAGTCATATTGTAGAACTGAATTTGGTGCACGAGTCACTGTCAGAACGAAATGTGTTGCAAATGCTTCAAAAATTTGGCACAAAGCAGGACTAATGTAAGAAAAGTGGCATTGTGCTTTATTGAATTTCATCAGGAGCTTGGTGGAAGTCTCATTATTTTGCATGTGCATTGAAGCTGGCTGTCTCCTACACCTCCCTCTGGCATCCTGACTTTCGGTCCTCCAGCAGATAATGGCAGCATCCCAGGGGGACTAGGTCTGCCCTTGGGATGGACAGTAGATATCCCTTACTATTGTATTGGCCAACCTAAAATGCATCCTGTTTACACCCAGGAGTTCAAAGCGGCTCTCTCCCAGTGGGAGCACAATTGGAGTACTATTGTGTTGGTCTAATAGCAAACTGAGTGCCTCCTAGGCTTCATATAATTCCAACCCAACATTCAGCCACATCCAGTTGCAGCCTATCATGAGCTATGACAGGCCTGGACTATGCATCTGTCTCCTAGGTGCAGTAAAAATGCAAATATTGAATGCAGAGGGGCTAGACTCTACAATGCCCCCCACAGCTCATGCTCTCCTTTTCTTTGCTCTGACCACCAGGAGCAGGTGAAGCTACAATATGCATATATGGGTGAGTTGGCTATCTAAACACAGTGCATGACATGGCTAGAAAGGAAGTTTGTACCACCGGGGCCCCCAACAAGTGTGGAGATGCCTTTAAGGTTTCTCCTAAATGTTGGCACCAGTTTTCAGTTAGCCTCTGCTTGGTTTGTAATGTACACTCAACAAAACTATAAATGTAACACTTCTGTTTTTGCCCCCCTTTTTCATGAGCTGAACTCAGATTATCTATGTACACAAGGCCTATTTCTCTCAATCATTCACAAATCTGTGTGAGCACTTCCTTTGCCGAGATATCCATCCACCCCACATCAGTGTTAATTTCGTCCACTAAAATCGACTAATGTTTTCGTCGACTAAATTAACACAATTTTAGTCGACTAAAATACGACTAAAACTAAAATGGCATTTTAGTCAAGACTATAACTAAAACGAAATCGAAATTTGCTGCCAAAATTAACACTGGTGCATGCTCAAAGCTTAATACCATTAATATCATATTAGATTTTTTCACTCCAGGACCAGCAGTAGTATGAGTTTGGGAATTGTAGAGAAATGCCTAAATAATGCATTACAAATTACAATTGAACTACACCCATTCGATTATAGATGACTGAAATGAGTTTTAGTCAACTAAAATGTACTGGAGTTTTAGTCGACTAAATACGACTTAAACTAAAACACTCGCAGAAGACTAAAATGGGACTAAAACTAAAATGCCATTTTAGTCCTAAGACTAAGACCAAAACTAAATTGAAATTTGCTGCCAAAATTAACACTGCCCCACATGCTGTCTAATCAGCATCTTGATATGCCACACCTGATTATTGCACAGGTGTGCCTTAGGGTGGCCACAATGTCCACTCTAAGTTGTACAGTTTTACTGTATTGGGGGGGGGGGGTCCAAAAATCATTCAGTATCTGGTGTGACCACCATTTGCCTCATGCAGTGCAATGCATCTACTTCGCATAGTTTATCAGGATGTTGCTTGTGGCATGTTCCACGCCATTGGCGTGGAAGTTGCTGGCTATTGGCAGGACCTGAAAAAAGCTGTCATATGTCGATCCAAAGCATCCCAAACCTTCTCAATGAGTGACATGTCTGAGTGTGCTGGCCATGCAAGAACTGGGATGTTTTCAGCTTCCAGAAATTGTGTACAGATCCTTGCAACATGAGGTGATGGTTGTGGATGAATGGCACAACATTGGGCCTCAGGATCTCATTATGGTATCCCTGTGCATTCAAAATGCCATCAATAAAATGCACCGGTGTTCGTTGTCCCATACCATAACCCCACTGCCGCCATGGGCCACTTGATCCACAACGTTGACATCAGCAAACGGCTTACCCACACAAAGCCATATGTTGTCTGCCATCTGCCCTGCACAGTGAAGAGAACATCTTTCCAAGTGCCAGATGTCGTAGACTGTGAGCGTTTGCCCATTCAAGTCGGTGACTACTAACTGCAGTCAGGTCGAGACCCTGATGAGGTTTCTGACAGTTTGTGCAGAAATTCTTTGGTTATGCAAAACAATTGTTGCAGCAGCTGTCGGGTGGCTTGTCTCAGACGATCGTGGAGGTCCTGGGCTGGTGTGGTTACACGTGGTCTGCGTTTGTGGAGCCAGTTGGATGTACTGCCAAATTCTCTGAAACTCCATTGCAGATGTTTTTTATGATGGAGAAATGATCATTCAATTCATGGGCAACAGTTGGTGGCCATTCCTGCAGTCAGCATGCCAATTGCACAATCCCTCAACTTGTGGCATTGTGCTGTGTGATTAAACTGCACATTTTAGTGACCTTTTATTGTGGCCAGCCTAAGGCACACCTTAGCAATAATCATGCTGTCTAATCAGCATCTTGATATGCCACACCTGTGAGGTGGATGTATTCTCTCGGCAAAGTGCTCACGAATACAGATTTAGCCAGATTTGTGAATGAGAAATCAGCCTTTTGTGTAGTGTGGGGTTCTGTTTACCAGCCTCACTATGGAGCAAGTCTAGCTTCAGTCCTTTACTGTTTCCTGTGACTCCTCTCCGTTTGCTAGCAGGACAGGGCACCCCTGCCAAACTGCAGCCTTCATCTGCTTAAAGAGGAAGTAAACCCTCCTCTGCAACTTTACCTATAGGTAAGCCTATGATGAGGCTTACCTATAGGTACTGTAAATATCTCCTAAACATGTACCGTTTAGGAGATATTTACATTGCATGCAGCCGATGGTGTCATCGGCGCATGCGCTCTGAAGGAACGGCCACCCATGCCATTCCTTCAGAGCCCTATGCCGTGTACGGCGGCTCCCGTGCGCATGCGCGGGAGTGATGTTATCTCGGGTCCGGCCAATCAGATGGCCGGATGCCGCGATCCCAGAAGACGGGCGACTGAACAAGTCGTCTGTCATACAGGTAAGCGGGTGGCATGGCGGGGGCTCGTTCTAAAGTATTTCATAATGAGCTAGTATGCGATGCATACTAGCTCCTTATGTGTTTCTCTTTCAGGTTGGGGGGGGAAAAAATGTGAGTTTACAACCTCTTTAAAGGCTAGCTGTTGAGCAAAAAGGGAGGAAGGCTGTGGCTCAGGACAACTGCTGTAAAGTCAATCAAATGGATATCCTGGGGTCCCTAAACCCTTCAGGACTTATTTCAAATAAATGCTGAGGGGTGTCTTTTGTGCAAGGCTGCTTGTTTTTCTTTTGTCCATAACAGCCTGGTTTGAAAATGCTTCAATCTTCATTTCAGGAATCTGGCTCTTGGGTCTATTGTCCACTTACAGTATTTTCTGTTTACACAAAAATTGGGTTTAAGTCTCCTGATCACATGTTAACCTGTAAATATGCCTTGTTTGTTCCTCTTCACTCCTGCACATGGCACGCCTATGCATTTATACTACTGTACAAAAGTAGAAACTGACACTTGTCGTAAGGTGTACATAGAAGGGCACATAGCAAAATATCAGCTAGCCTGCAAAACAACCAAATTGACCTTGCCTAAAGCCCCGTACACACGTACTGATCGTCGGCCGACGATCGGCCGTCTTTTGTCCAGGGTCTGCTGAAAACTGCAAAAGACTGCACACGAATTTTGTCGGCCAACAGCCGACTGCAGAAGTGATGTCATGTGATTATCTTTCCTTGGTTTTTTTTTTTTTTTTTTGTTGTTTTTCTGAGCATGCCCAGTCTTGCTAATCTGCTGTCGGCCGAAATCTGTACTGACTGGCGAACAATCGGCCGTTCTGGTGTTGGCCAACACATTTTAATGACTGCACGACAGATTCTGTTCGGCCGAGAATGTGCTGTCGGAAGCATCATACTAACAAGCCTACAATCGACCGATCGGTCGTCGGCTGAATATTTACGGCCGACAATCGGTACGTGTACGGGGCTTTACAAAGGCACTGCAGCACATAAATTTACCCCACCTAATAGTTCACCTAACAGTTCACATTAGAAAGGGTTTTCTTGGGTGGGGGGGGGGGGGGGGTTCTATCTGGTAAGTAAAACGCTGTTTATACAACTTGTATGCTATGAGGGAAAACTCTTGTGGGTTTGCATGTGTAACTATTTTATGTAATGCAGATCTTGCCTATGCATCATACTACAGTGAGGGGGACTATCCTGTGGTCAAAGTGCTCAGAGACCCAGTCTACCTGGAGGTCCTTATCATACGTAGAACAGATCCAAACCTGGTCCTGGTCTTAAATGACTGCTGGGCCACCAACTCTGCAGATCCTACACTCCTTCCTCAATGGCCCATATTGTTTGACAGGTGGGAAATCTGTAGCCCAGATCATCTAGAATACTTTTTTTTTTTTTTTTTTTTTTTTTTTTGGTGCACAACTCCTCTATTCTCAATGTTTAATATTTCAGTTGCCCTTTTGATGGAGACAACTACATTAGCAGGCTGATTTCTGTTGGAACTGCTTCACAGGCTGTACCTCTACCAAACTACTACAAGCGTTTTGTTGTGAACACCTTCACATTCACTGACTCCAGTACCCAGCTTGCTCTTGAAGGCCTGGTAAACAAATATAATATTGTTTTCACACTTTATTTCCCTGCCCCCCCAATTCACTTTTTTTTTTTTTTTAACTGTGTAAACCTGTCTGCAGGTATACTTTCACTGCAGTGCTTCAGTTTGTGTGCCTTCTACCATGGACAACTGTGTGGTTTCTTGCGGGCAAAGGAGAAGTGAGTATTTTTTTTTATACAGAGCCCAGGGTTTTTCACCCCCTCAAGTGAGACTCTTTATCAGATTGATCTAGATCAAATTTGTATCTTTAATCCTAAAATGCTGTTTCAGGGAGGATGGCTATGGTTGAACACCAGGATCTGATGTCTCTGACGAACACAGTGACTTCTCAAGGAGCCGTTGCATTTGTTTCTGAGCATGATGACGAAATGCTAAAACTGGAAGGTAATCTTTGTTGTTTGGGGGGGGGGGGGGTTCTTTCTACATTTGTGATGCTAATGTGTTTTCTCCCCTCAGGTACTAATCTCTCACAGTATTCCACACTGGACCTGGTTAGAGCACTAGTAACTGCTGGGGTAGTTGGGTCTGTGGCTGTAGTTGTTCTAGGCTTATGGATACGTCGCAGGAGCCATACATGCAACTCTAAAACTGCAAATGCTTAAATAAAAAAACCTTTTTTTTTCTTATCTGGCTCTCTCCTTATTCCTATTATGGTTCTAGAAAGCCCTGCAAAATGTCAACTTTGTGTCATAAAAATGAAATGGTTCAACCACTAATTTCTTTATAATTTCAGCCCAAAAACCAATATGGGGCAGAGCCTGAATGTATGACTAATGCTGCTCTTATAACCAAACTAGCTTTAGTTTAGACTCTCCCTCAGCTGTTCCCTGTGATGCCTAATAAGCGGGCTGGGGAAGGACTGACAAATCTTGTGTACAAAAATGGGAGCTTGTGACCCCCACTGGAAGTGAGGGGGGAACACTTATAATGCTTGGGGTTCTCCAGAGACACAAGTCCATATAGTCCCAAGCCTTTTCCAGTCACCTGGACTTCCTCAAACTTTGCTATAACTTTGCAGCCAAATGCAATGCTTTCTGTCAACTAGTAGCCAAGGATTGCAGAACTTTAAAGCTATAGCAAAGGTACCCCCTTTATTTGCCTTGTGGAGGGATAGTGTACTAAGGTTTTAGTTAATTTGCCTCCAATGCAGGGGATCTGTAAATCTTGGTTATAAGAACAGCGTGAGCAGCTAATGATCTTATAGGGTGCAACCTAAACGCCTAGTGCGAATCGCCATCTTTTATGCCTTGTGTACACTAGGGATTTTGTAAATGATTTTCTCCTAGCAGAACAGTTTTAAAATGCTCCTAAGCTGCGCCTTTGCAAATGCATGTAGATGCATTAAGGCGCATCAAGCAATTGAGTGTTTTATTTTATTGGCCAGAATCTTCACTTCTGCCCATTAAAATGCTTGCTAAACATTCCTAGCACTAAGGCACATTTTAGATGTGTTTTGGGGTGGTGTTAACCTACAATCTTGGTGACAAAAACCCCTTTCTGTACTGTGGGTGAAACCACCACCACTGTGCTAATCACTTATAGCAGCTGTGTACTAATGCCACTTAGAGGCAGTATGTGTCAAGCACAAGTGGGAACTATGAGCCCCGGTTCACACTTGTGCGTGTGCGGGGTTCGCATGTAATGTCGGAGCGCACTACTCCGACATTACATGCGATCGGCTGTGCGGTGCAAACTGTATGGCTAAATTTGCATCGCACCCGCAGCAAACACGCACAGGAGGCATTTTTGCAGCCGCATCAGGATCGGATCGCACAGCGGTTCACACTTGTGCGATCCGATCCTGTGCGAACTGCACGATCGCACTGCGATATGCGATCAAACTGGGGGTGTCGTTAAGATTACATTGACACCCCCCAGCGGATCGCATATGGCAGTGTGAACTGCCGGGGGTGCGTGTGCGATGCGGGAACAGGCTGCGAGTTCGCAGCCTTCCCGCATCGCATAAGTGTGAACCGGACCTAAATCTCCTACAAATACAGTGCTCAAATGTAACAATGTTGCAAAATTAAGAGCTTCAAAATGGTTTCCCAGTCCACGGGCCGTTTGGTGTGGGTTTTTAATTTTGCGGAGGAGCTCAAGTGAGAACACCTGTTTTGCAGGTACTATATTTTGCTGGATTTGGAAGTGCTGTATTTATGGGGAGATTTTATAGTTCTCACTTGTCACATTGGAGTCATTTTGTAAAATAGGCACGTGCTGGCTAAATCAGCTTGATTTTATTTTTGGTCCAAGCTAAAGTTAGAAGCTGAATGGCTACCATGCACAGCTGCACCAGATTTTGCAGTCTCCAGTTTTAGTAATCAATTCCACTGTCAAATATTAGTAAATCAATTCCACTGTCAAATATTATGTGTACAGTAAAAATTAGGCAGATCTCTGCAATGCATGAACATGTCCCAACCTGTTCAACCCTGCAGGAATCTACTTGCTGATACCAGCAGAGATGCACATGGCGCTTAAAAAAAAGCCACCTTTGCTTAAACAAAAAGATGGTCTAAATACGTGTGTGTGGAGTGGGGGTAAAAAAAAGTATGTATGGTGAACTTTAAAGCAGTAGTAAACCAGTGTTTTTTTTTATTCAAGGTAAAGCCATTATGTAGTGTATACTTTCACATTATGTGAACACACCTTTAGAACAAAGCCTTTCAGTGCTGCGCTGACAAGGTTTCCATCTTCAAGGCTTCCATCTTCACCTGGCCTTCCCTCCTGGTTCACAAACTTGCCCGGGTGGCCATTACATCAGCGCATGTGCTGGTGAGGTCACCAGCTGCATGTACAGCAAAGATCTCCTAAATGGTGCACATTTAGGAGATATTTACAGTACCTATAGGGTGACCACATTACCAAACTTCAGGGACCCCCCACCCATATGAAGCGTTCAGTGATGTCACAAACCATGTGACATCACTGGGTTTTTTCTACCCATTTAGGAAATGGCACTCGCCATACAATGCACTATGCTTGAGAGTGGAGTGTAGTTTTTAATGCAACCTTAAAGCGGAGTTCTGGGCACAGAATCGTTTTTATTTTGATGTCCCCCAAACAGTGACCCTTACACCACTATATATCCGCTAATCCTATTTCTTAGACTGGAATAATCTTTTTGCAAGTATGAAATCTTACTTTATAAAATTTTGGACGAGCGCCGCCATCTTTCTTGTGGATCGCTGAGTCCGTTGTGGGGAAAGGTCTTCCCTTCTTCCTCATTCGAGTGGGCGTAGGCCTGTGAGTCAAGCGTGAAATCTCGCGCATGCCCAGTACTATGCGATCGGCATAGTACTGGTTTCCGTCCGGCAACGTTAGAGGAAATCACGCGATAAGAGCGGCCGCCTACGTCACTGCACAGTGCATCTTGGGAGCGCCGAGTAAGAGCTCCCAGGACGCATTGCGGGAGCGGAAGTGATGGGGAGAGCTGCGGCTCTGGAGGGAGGAAGTCGATGCAAAGGTGAGTATATAATGCTCTCTGAACAGGTAAGGGAAAAAAAAAACGGGAATATCCAATTCAGGCTCAGCAAAGGGTAAGGAAGACCAAGCAGTGAATTATACAAAAACGATTCTGTGCCCGGAACTCCGCTTTAATGCCTTAGCTAGAAAAAGCATTGGTTTGATGTATGTAAGCCTAGCATTGTAATTGCAGGCAGCCACTTAGATTCAAATAGTGTAATTGTTCTTTAACATTTGTTAGCCTAAGATTAAACAAATGCTCTTTATCTAGGGCACTAAAGTTTCATATTTAGAAAAAAAACCCTAGACTACAAAGGGAATACAAATGACTTGAGGGATCTGAAGTAGAAATTGGGGAATAATGAAGTCTCAAGAGAAATCTAAAAGGAGCTTCTACTTGATATGCACAAAACTTAATTCAGCCATAGGGAACTACTAGTACCTGATGTCTGTAACACACAGAGGGGGATGACTGAGCACTGCAGCGTCCAGTAATTCATCTGGGAGTTGGGACGCTTGGGTAAGACACACCAAACATGGGTGGCTAGAGGTGACGTTAGCGGTGGGAAAACAGGGCTGGCTAAAGCCCACCGCTCCTCCTTTGTAAAAGCACCCAACTAGGAAAGGGGCGTTATCTTCCACTTGCGGGGTTTCTTTAAGAGAGGCAGGGTGCTGTGCTGCAGTGAGATTGCTTTATCGGCAATTGATGCAGCTGTTCTCTGCATCAATGCAGAATCGCGAAAGGCGGAATCGGGTTCGTTCTGGGACACTGTACTGTCCTGGAAGGTACCTGGGAAAGACCTTCAAAATGTAGCACTGTCCTGGGCAATCCGGGACTCGTGGTCACCCTGATAGGTAAGCCTTATTATAGGCTATTGGTAAAAACTGTGTATGGGAGTTTACTCCTACTTTAAAATTCCTTGCACTGTATTGCTTCTGACAATAAGGTTAAAGGGACCATGTTCCCTTCTGATGCACTGTTATCAGCAACATAACCTGAAACAAGTAAAGATCAGCCTATTCATCTACATATGCTCAGCCATTGGGTTTGTTTCCATCTAAGATGGGGATGTAGATGTATTGTATGAGATGTATTGCTTTGCTGCAACAAAAAAGTATTTCACCTGGCTATGCACTGTAGGGTGTATGAATATCAAGACTGACCAAACCGAATTATAGATACTATTGAAGGTAACTCAGGACAAGTACATGTATGCCATCTGTAGTTTTAAATATACTGAAGTTCATCTTTAACAAATATGAATTGATATATTGAAAGACCTGTGCACAGCACAAAGAGGTAAATCCACTTTATAAATTTATATTTTTTGCTCCTTAAGTGTTTTTTCAGTCCTTGGAAAAATAACCCATAGTCTACCATATTGGATTACAAAGCTAAGTTAGGTGGAGAAGCTAAAAGTAATCAAGGGGTTAATAATGAAACCACTGGTTCTTGTAGGTTTGGTGTTAAGCTCCACTACATAATGTTATGGTTTATTAACTGAGCTGAACATCAAAGAACTGTGCTTGGATCCCATGTTCTCTGCAGTGACATCCATTCTCTGCAGGACAGTAACTGGTGTATTCAGTCTCTTCACTGTGATGGATCCCATAGCCAAAATAGAAAGCCTGCAAGAAAAAAAAAATGAACAGCCTGAGAGCCTCCTTCACTAAAAGAAAGGAGTAGAACTGTTCACTTCCCATTAAACTACTCCCAGCTAAAGTAACACCTCAATTGGGTGAACCTGCAAATGTAAAATGACAACTAGATACAATAAAGAATTCCAATTAGGGTAGACCAATTTGTGGTTGCGTTTTTAATAAAAAGAAATTCCTCTATTCTGAATCAATATTACAGAGCAAATGTCAGTGATTGTGGTTACATTTTATTTTTTTATGTATAGTTCTGTATCTCTAACCTTTAGATTTAATATTAGCGGTCTATACAGCTCTCTAATTATCCACATTCATTATTCATCATAAACTTTCAGGCATGTCTAACAGTACTCAGCACATTGGTCTATGCTCACGGACAAAGAGTTCCAGGTCATGAGTTCTTGTCCCAACCGTGCTAACACCTTGTGAGTGATTATTTTGCTACATAGTAATACCTTGGCTACATCACTGAAAATTGCATGTAAATGGCTGTGTATATTCAAGAAACACACACGCATATGTGCTGGTTGCATTTAGGCATTCGCCAAGTTTCAGTATTCAAAACTGGCTAAAATTTATTGATGTCATACTTAGGATTTGAACCCATGGTTGCAGTGTTTATAGATAGTAGCTCTAACCACTAAACCATTGAGCTGAGCACAATAACATTTGGCATATTAGGTAGTCCCATTCTTCAATAATTACATAAATCTCAAATATATATATAGGGCTCAAATGCATGATCATTGTAAAATTGACACAAATTTGTAATGTATTGTTGGCTTACGGCAATACAGATTCAACGTCCCTCGATATAAATCCATCGTCAATCACGATGCCTGCCAGACCCGAGAAAAAAAAAAAAATAAAGAACCGCTTTGCCTCTTCTGAGGCTCCACGCCGTATGCCAATTTGGAGATTTGACAGCTTTTTTTCAAGGCAAGGAGCGGGGCCATCACCCAGTGACCCTGCCCCTTCTGATGTCGGACGGGGTGGTGCCACCGAGTGATGTAACCAGGTGGGGGGCCCAAGCACACAGGGGGGGGCCCCACACAGAGAGGGGGATTAGTGATGGACAACAAATACAGAAATCTTCCTCCAGCACCTGAATCTGATCTGTCCCTCTCCCTGCTATCAGTAATCACTATCACTAATCCCCCTCCCTTGTGTGGGCCCCCCTCCCAGCACTTATCTCTGCCCAGGAGTTTATTTGTAAATTGTAACTTTGTTTCTCTCTGATCACTGAGCGCCAACTTGCCCAGCCTGTATACTTTTCTTCTTATTTAACATTTTTTTTCTTCTTTTAGATTTAGCAGGAATTATGCGAGTTATGTTATATTTGTGTCTGCTAATAGTGATTTTGTTGTAATTTTAGCTAAATATATCTTTAATATTTTCTTGGGGGGGGGGAGCCTGCGATTTCTAACAGCAGCCCTGGCCCCACCCATTGCCTAGAAGAGAGCTGTCAAAACTCTAAATTGGCATACGGAGAGGCAAAGCGGTTTTTGGTTGTGTGTTTTTTTTTTTTTTTTTTTTTCTTTTTTTTTGGGGGGGGGGGGGGGGGGGGGTCTGGCAGGTGTCATGATTAACTGGATTTACAGCAAGGGAGAGTATTTTGTAATTTTTTATTTTGAATAAAGGACTTGTCCAAAACTGTGTTCTGTGTTTTTACTTTTTTTTTGAAACTTTTGGGTGAATGGGTAGGGGTACGATGTGAATACCCATTCACATGGGGTTGAGATCTGGGGGCCCCCTTGTTAAAGGGGGCTTCCAGTTTTAGATAAGCCCCCCCCACCCGCAGACCCACACAACCACCGCCCAGGGTTGTCGGTAAGAGGCCCTTCTCCCCATCAACATGGGGACAAGGTGCTTTTGGGTGCACCCCAAAGCACCCTCCCCATGTTGAGGGCAAGTGGCCTGGTATGGTTCAGGAGGGCCTGGTATGGACTGGGGGGGGGGGGAACCCTATGCCATTGTTCTGTCACAGGCTTCCCTTAACCACTTTAATACAGGGCGCTTTCACCCCCTTCCTGTCGAGACCAATTTTCAACTTTCAGTGTTCATTGTAATCTATGGGAAATCTTGGTCAGCTTTGCATGGCACTGCTCCCGAACCACAAGTGACAGGGACCCAGGACTACAATATATCTATACATGTGCACTACATTGACTGCACTAAATTGACTCAACTCACTATCCACTAACTACCTGCCTAATCTCTATTGTCACACACTATACATGGCTGCTGTGTCAGCAGCAGCCTTATATAGTGTGGGGTGTGGATTTAGCCCTGGCCCTGAGCCATGATTGGTTAAAGGCACCCTGCCTTTGGCCAATCATGGCTCTGACAGGACATGGTGCTGTGATTGGCCAAAGCATAAAAGTCAGGTGCATGCTTTGGCCAATCATCAGCAACCAATGCACTGCAATAGTGAAGTGCATTATGGGGCGCTCATGGCCCAGCGTCTCCATTTGTTCAGCGAACAAACTAACATCTGATGTTCAAGTCAAACTTACGTTCGACTCGAACACCAAGCCCATCACTAATATTTATATGTTTCTCATTATTGTACCAGTTATATCTCTATTATATATATATATTACAGACTTTGACGTTTTGAATGACAGACAGAAGTTTGAATTTGTACAAAAAATAAAAATGTATTTTAACAAAAGATAAAACATAATTGTAAATATAAAAAACTTAAAACAAAGACTTAAAATACAAGGCCTGGTCAGCAGAAGGACCAACCCCAAGTTGCCGCTCCAAAGCCTGGAAGTGGTGAACGGCTCACTGCAGCATCACCTTCATTTCAGGCAGCGGTGGGTCCATCGGCACTGTGGAGAAAAAGAGACAAGGTAATTACCTGGAGGCAAAATGCATAAACAAAGGATTCACAAAACCCCCACACCAAAAGCTAGGCACTGTAGCATATTTGCCCTGTTTTACATACATTCTTGCGCAAACATGATAAATTGCTGGTCTGCGTAGTCAGGTTTAAATGCTTAATCCCAAAAAATGTTTAGGGCATGTGTAAGGTGAATTCCTTGGCCAACAAGATGAAAATTTGACATGCAATCTCCATGGCTATATCTATGGTGGGAATGCTGTCCAATTCAATCCACATAGGATCAGTGTTTGCTATAAGGGCTCTTTCACACAGGCAGACCGTTCAGATCCGCCTGTCCATTTTTTTGGCAGATCTGAACGGTCCCCCAATGCATCCCTATGGGGCATCTGATGTCAGCGGAGAAATGTCCGCTGACATCTGATCCGTCAAATGTGGACGGATGGAAACCCTATTTTCCATCCATCCAGAGGATTGGATGAGAACGGACCGACGGTCCGTTCCCATCTGATTTCCCCATAGAGTTGCATGAGGAATGTCTGACAGCTGTGTCTCTGCACATAGTGCAGAGAACAGCTGTCATCCTCCTGCTCAGCGGGGGATCAGCGGATCGATCCCCCGCTGAGATAAATGGAGTCCGTCCAACGGACGGGCTGTGTGAAAGAGCCCTTAACCTAAGGGTTTGATTAATCAGGTGTGGCGGAAGGGATGAGGCCCAGCTCCTAGGAAGCTGAGGTGTGGTCTTTCATCTCTTAGCATTAAAGCCTGAAGATGGTAGAGATGACAGTGGAGGAAGCACTTTGTTTGGCCTAACAGGTAAATACTCACTAGATTCTCCAGTTTTTGAAAATATTCTCCCAAATGTGAATCAACTTTAAGGGGCCATAAGCATAGACAATAAGCTGTCTGCGGAAAGTGTTCTAAAGGTTCAACAAGTTTGAACAAGGACACAGAACACAGACATTCACAGTCAAAGTACTTACAGTGGGCCCCAGGGGAAGTGGCCTCCTGCTGCTCTTCCATCACTTCTGTCTTCTCCTCCACCTCCTCCACTTCAGCCTCCTCCTCCTCCTCCCCACAAAAAAAAGTTTTGGAGACAAAACTCACTAAATTGTGGCTCCACATCCCTGCAACTATTGTGTTCCAATGAAAAAAAAAAGGGAAATGGGACTTTGGAGGTAGCCAGCCACTCATAAACCCCAGGAGAAATAAACTCAAACGTTTATACAAAAATATACATTTTACATGAACGTTGTTAAAAAATGTTTAAGATCAATACAAAATGAATACAATATCTCCTAGTGATACATATAACAACAGGCTCTCCCCTATATCAAAAGAAAGCAGCCTATGGATTTACCCGTTCTGTAGATAATGATCATATAATTGAAAGTAGATGAAGTAAATTCTCTAAATTCCACGGGTATCTCCAAAACTAGCAGGATCGCTACACGTTTCGCTTGTAGCTTCTTCAGGGTATCCTGTCAACACTGGGGAATGTAATTACATAGGACAATAATTGTCAAAAATCTTAGCAGTTACAAAATTATTTCAAAACACTTGAGTAGAAAAACAATACAGAGCAGAAAGCACATCATAATACAAATCACTGTACAACCAAATATTAGCAGGGTACATACCCAATTTCCAAATGGAAGATGATAGAGATAAAGCATCTGAGGCCGTAAGATAGTTAAAATGGGAACCTAGATACCCTGGCTCACCTGTCTTGGCAGCAGGGAGGGCGAGGAGCCTGCACACCACGGATCTCACCCTTGAGTCTCCAAGTTCTGGGGTGTCAGTTAGGAACCAAAACCACCTATTACATACAGCAGAGTGATCAAGATCTGGTACGTATATTGGAAAATGTGGTATATCTATGGAAATTATACCTATATCCATAGATGTATGTGTGTCCATGCATATACATTGTGTGCATGCACGGGCACACATATATGAATACGTGGGGTAAGAGGAACAACTTCATAACAACATACAGCAAAACATTGCTCTAATGTTACGGTGCGGGTAGGTACAGCATATTAAGAACAACATATTTAATCTGAATATCCAAAAAGAATGACAGGGAACTAAAAAGAAAAAGAAAGCTAAAAAGAATAAACATCTAGAGCATGGGTCCTCAAACTAAGGCCCGCATGCGGCCCGCCAGGGTCCTGAACCTGGCCCGCCGGCCGGGATGTATCATACATGTTTTTTTTTTCATGAATCACCTATTTAGAGCCAGAGGCTCTAAAAGGCTTCAGAAAAGGGTGGAGCTGGGGCGTAGAGCACTGCGCCCTAGCCCACCCATTTATGTGACAATAGCGAATGAAAATTCACTATTGTCACATGGATCCTCCTCCTGGCCAATCAGGAAGCGGGTCCGAGACCCGCTTCCTCATTGGCCGAAAGGCGAGCTCATGCCATTGGCCGAGGAGGAGGCAGGAGGACTCGAGGAGACACCAGGGGACTGAGGAGAAGCCGCCGCTTACTGGTAAGTGCACCGGTCTCTCTGCATTGAAAAGGGCACGGCATGCTGGTCTCTCTGCATTGAAAGGGGCATGGCACGCTGGTCTCTGCGTTGAAGGGGGCACGCTGGTCTCTGCATTGAAAGGGGGCACAATGGTCTCTGCATTGAAAGGGGGCACAATGGTCTCTGCATTGAAAAGGGGCACAATGGTCTCTGCATTAAAAGGGGGCACACTGGTCTCTGCATTGAAAGGGGGCACGCTGGTCTCTGCATTGAAAGGGAGCATGCTGGTCTCTGCATTGAAAGTGAGCACGCTGGTCTCTCTGCATTGAAAGGGGCCACGCTCGTCTCTCTGCATTGAAAGGGGGCACACTGGTCTCTCTGTATTGAAAGGGGGCACGCTGGTCTCTGCATTGAAAGGGGGCATGCTGGTCTCTGCATTGAAAGGGGGCACAATGGTCTCTGCATTGAAAGGGGGCACAATAGTCTCTCTGCAATGAAAGGGGGCACGCTGGTCACTGCATTGAAGGGGGCACGCTGGTCACTGCATTGAAAGGTTCATATTTTTTTTTCAAACTATAGTCCGGCCCCCAACAGTGTCTGAGGGACCATGAACTGGCCCCCTCTTTAAAAAGTTTGAGGACCCCTGATCTAGAGAGTACATAAGCACAATCACTTGTAAAGGGAGAATATGGTGTAAATCCATGGGTCAAAAAGACTCTCCTATATATAGGCCAGTGTTGGGGTAGTTACTCAAAAAATGTAATTAGTTATTATTTACTTCTGTAAATTGTAATGAGATTACTTTACTAGTTACTACATTTGAAAAGTAACTTCAATACTTATTACTTTACTCTCCTCTTTCTTAATTGACCGTGTGGAAGAGGATACATGGACAAACATTTACTCTTTCTGCATAGAGTTTATTTTATAAATATTGTATAAATATTGAACCATATGAAAGAACAGTATCCCCTTCTGCATAAAGAAATATGCCTCACTGTAAAAACCAGAAACAACAGGATAAAGAAGGCCATTTTAAAATGATGTCAACACACGTTTCAAAACACAGGCTTTGGGAAACATGAGAATAAAACATGAAAAAACAGAATAAAACAAAGTGCAACAAAAAGTAATAAACGTCATCCCTCTCTATTCTTCGAAATAACGATTGTATCGCATAAGTAAAAGCCTTTCAAATTTTTTATCCGACAGCCTGTTCCTCCTTGGAGTCAGAACAATACTGCCCAGGCTGAAAAGCCTTTCCCCCGGTGCACTTGACAGTATTGGAGTGTTGTACTGCTTTGCAATTTCCTTAATCCTGAGGAACCTGGAGAGAAAATCTCAGTCAAATCCAGGCATTTTAAGTACTCCATGACTTCAGTCTCTGCGGTGTAGGAAAACTCCTCTTCAAATTCAAAAAAGTCATTGTGACTGGAGGTGGCAGGGCTCTGAACTGCTGGTTTCATCAGTGGCTCTTCAGGAATCCGGGCACGACACTCAGCAATTAGCCTGGTTTTAACAACATCTCTTCTCTTCTTATCTTTGAGCCAGCGGACCTTTAATTTGGGCATTGTGGCAACAGCCATTAGAGCATCCTTGCTGTCCAAGACAGATGCAAATCTGTCTTTGATTGCCTGTGATATGAAATAGTAGGCTACATTAGACAAACATATACAGTACAGTTCAATTAACAGCTTTTACAGCCTTATAAATTATTCAATATGTGTTTACCTGTATAATAGCACCAGGCATGCCAGCTGTCATCTGGGAAAGACCATCCTTCAATGCAAGAAACTTTGACATGAGAATCTCTAAGGTTGGCAGGAGGGTGCCGTAGTAGCAATCATCTTCTCCTTGTAGTATATCTAATGCAGCAGCTAGAGGACTTAACACTGCACAATATTCCTTCAGGAACTGATACTCTCGCTCAGTGATGCTCTTTACACTCAGTCTAGAAAAAATGGTGTTTAAATCTCTGATTGGGATTTCTGTGATGAGAGACAAAGCATCATGAGTTGAGTTCCAGCGTGTAGCAATGGGTATGATGAGCTTTCTTTTTAGCACATCCTCAGCCTGGTCTGAAGCCACAGTAGAATGATTAGTTTTTGTCCAGAGAGCAAGAGCACTTCTGTAAACTGCTTTACAGTCATTGTTACTGGTCAGCCATTTCTCCAGGTCATTTTTTGCGATGAGGTTTAGTGTATGTGATGCACAGCGCAGATGAGGCGGCAGTGAAAATGTCTTATCTGATTCTGTGGAGAGTGATTCGGCAACATCAGTAAAAGTGACCTCCTCCTCCCCCTCCTCATCAGATGGTTCATCAGAGTCAGACCCCTCATCAGGATGGGATTCAAACATTCTAAAGGCTTTTACAAAATTGCTGCCATTATCAGTGACACATGCTGTTACTTTATGTGATAGTCCAAAGGATGAATGAAGCCTTCTTGCGTTTAAGACTAATGCTGTCTATCCAGTGCACCGTCATTCCTAAATAACTTTTGCTGTTGGCGGACCAAACGTCGGCAGTGGTACACACATGATCCAGGGACTCGAACGTTCTTTTAAGCTTCGATTCCATGTTGGAATAGCACTTATCCATGTAATGTGAAAATGTTTTCCTGTCGGACATTGGCTTGCGACTGCAAGCAGTGGGTATTTTATCTAGTATTTTTCTAAACCTGGGCGATTCAATGGTTATGTGTAAGGAGAAAAAGCCGCACTCCAAGTTGAAGATGAAGATGAATAAAAATCTGTTTATTTACATAAAAAAAATTGATAAAAACATCTCAAAGTACATCCATGATAGCCAGAGACACAGGGGGGTGCACAGCGGTTGACGCGTTTCACGTCCGCTTAGTCGTAACCATGCACATACATGAACAGACATTGCTTAAATAGTGACTAGCACTTCCCGGGCCCATCCAGGATCAACGCTGATTGAACACACAGCTGCAAGTTGTCCACACTTAATTCACGAATGGAGACAGCCCAGCAAGAATTTCATGTATAAAAAACTCACCCAAGGCAAATAAATTGCAATAGGTGTAGAGAAAGTAAACACACTAACACAGAAAAACGAACAGTAAAAAAAGAATAATGAATAAAAGAGAAGTTTAAAAAACATTGGGAAACAATGAGAGGAAGAGAAAAGGAAAAAGGGGAGAAGAAAAAACGGGGAGAAGAAAAAACAGGGAGAAAAAAAGAAAAAAGAAAAGATAAGAAAAAGAAAAAAGGGGAAGAAAAATGGAAAAAAAAAAAAAGAGGGAAAAAAGAAAAAATAGATGAATGAATGAAATAAAATAAAAAGAAAGAAAGAAAGTAAAGGGGGGGGAGGAGGAAATGTAGATGCATATCCATAAAATGCAATCTACACTACTGGGTTTTCTCTCCTAATATGAACTGCAAAATCTCTTCAAAAAGGAAGATTAAAAAGGAGGAAATGGTCTCTCAATACCATACTATATATTGCACCCCATGCGTGTGTCGCTAAAAAACATATATGTGTGTGCACACATATGGTGCTAAATGTATGTATGACACCATAACACAATACAGTAAATCGACAATATCGTCACAGCCGTGTGTTCAATGAACGATAGTGACCCTACAACATAATGCCCAGGGTATCCGTATATATCTCAATACTAAAAAGAAACAAACCCTAATAAAGCAATATGTGTTCATACATTGATATTACAGGGAAGTCTAAAGTATACAATAAGATCCACTGTACACACAAACTAATCAATGCATCAAAGTGAGTGCCTATAGTAAAAAACGATATTCAGGTGTACACATACATGTTACAATATATGTTGCAATATACATCAATATACCGAACTGTGTTAACATGCTACAAGATACACACATAGATTTCATACAGACCAAATATCCCAGAGGTATCGGAATGAACCCTAAACAAAAATAAAGAAAGGAAAAGGAAAAAGAAAATAAAAATAAAAAGTACAAAGAAAGGACCAAGCAGAAAAAGAGAGAAGGTGCAAAGGAGAGAAAAAGAACAGAGATTGGTAACGATCGGTCAAGAAAAACACAGATGGGTATTGAATCTCAAAAATGATGACTAATGTGGAGAACCAACAAACAGTAAAAGAATACACATATGTATATAAACTTGATACCCCTATAGCCTAATCATCCCAAGCATAAATGCATGTACTCTCTTTGAATAAATCAAAAAAGGGGAAGAATAAAACGAACAGGACAGCAAAAACAAACGACATCCCACTTCATTAACAGGGAATAAATGGCAAAAACCAATAAAGGTTGCCAAAAATTACCAAAAAGTATATATATAAATGGTCATATCGTATAAATATCCACCGATGTGATCCCTACAAGATTTATGTCACTACATACAGTGAAGGGAAGGGACGCAATACAAAAAACGTCCAAACGGCGTCCGTTTTGCTGTATAAAGGAGGGAAGGGCAAAAACATAAGAATAGAAAAAGGGGAAGAAAAGGGGAGAAAAAACCCCTTACTATGATGATGCTTAAAAGGGGGCTCACAAATGGTGCCCTCATGTAGGTAGCTGCTTTTTCAACTGCCAGTGTCAGCAATCCAAACTCAGAACAGGTGAAGATACCAATAAAGGAAAGGGGAAAGGAAAAGTCGCATACTGACTAGTGTGACCCAACTTTATGTGCAAAAATGAGTAACATCCCATTCAAAGTTGAGTCCACCAGGTAAACGAGTTTGGAGTCTATGTATCCAAAACACTTCCCTTTTACATAAAATACGAAAAACATCTCCCCCTCTCACTGGGGATACAACCTGTTCTATCACCTGGACTGATACCAGGGACAGATCTCCACCACGCTCTGTATTAAAGTGACGTGCAATATTGGTGGATTTCCGTAACCTGATATCGCTCAAGTGTTCTCTGAATCTATCCTTGAGCTTACGTGTAGTGCGGCCCACATATTGCACAAGGCAACTCTTGCATGTGATCAAATAAATCAAAAATGTAGTATTGCAATTGTAAAACTTCTCTATTCTATATGTCTTATTGTCCAATGTAGATTGGAAGATATTACCTCCTGCAATGTGTGGACATGTGATGCAATCTTTCGTGCGCATTTGAAGTTTCCTTTGAAATGTAACCATGTTTCCGATATTGTCTTTTTGTTCTTAGCAGAAAAGAGGCTGGGAGATAATTGATTGCCCAAAGTTTTGGCCCTTTTTGCAACGATATTAACACCCCCCCTCTAGGATTTTAGCACATTCCCTATCTCCATATAGAATGGGAAGGTGTTTGTTAAAAATGTGTTTAATTTTGTGGAATTCCAGACTATACGAAATGGTTAGAGTGATGGAATTACTCTGAAAATCGGTACGAGATCTCCTAGAATGATCTCTTGGTGAAAGCAGGCTGTTTCTATCTTTGTTTAATGCTATGGAATATGCTCTTTTGAGTCCATTTAGGATAGCCCCTTGCTAGAAATCTTTTAAAGAGTAAAGCAGACTCTTTGTTGAAATCACTGCATATCCTTCTTACCCGGAGGAATTGCCCAACGGGAATTCCCTTAAAGGTATGGAAAGGATGACTAGATTCTGCATGCAGCAGACTATTGCCTGCTGAGGGCTTCCTATATAGGCTGGTAACCACATAGTTATTACAGTGTTCAAGTGCCACATCAAGGAACTCGATCCTTTCAGTACTCTGCTGTCCTGTGAATCTCAAGTTGCATCTGTTATCATTCAGATAAAGCAAAAATGCATTTAAAGTCATACTCTGTTTACTGATAAAGACCAGATCGTCTATGTAACGAAAATACAAAACGATCTGGTCTCTAAAGGGGTTTCCATCTCCAAAGATGTGAGCCCTCTCCCACCAACCCATGTAAAGTTTGGCCAGGGAAGGTGAAAACTTAGCCCCCATGGCTGCCCCACACCTCTGGAGATAGAAGACCCCATCAAACATAAAATAGTTATGTTTTAGGAGATATTGTAAAACTTCCATGATGTAACATCTAGCTGTCTCCATCAAACCCGTGTATTGAACCAACGAAAAGTGAACCGCCTCTAAGGCTAAATCATGTGGGATTGAAGAGTATAGACTTGAAACGTCACAGGTAATCCACTGATAGTCTGACTGCCACAAAAAGTTATTCACCACATTAAGTAGATGAGTTGTGTCCTTCAAAAAGCTAGGTAGATTTTGTACAATAGGTTAGAGCTGACCATCCATCCATTCACCCAAACGTTCATTGAGAGACCCAATGCCCGAAACAATGGGTCTCCCCTGAACTGGGTGTAGTCCCTTATGAACCTTTGGGAGGTGGTGGAAGATGGGGGTGATTGGAAAATCGGGTATCAATTTCTCGGATTCCCTGGGGGTTAAAATCCCCAAGGAGACCCCCCTGTCAACGAGTGTCTGGAGCGTGGTTCTAAACCTTTTTGAAGGATCACACCTCAAAACAGTATAAGTGCATGTATCAGATAACTGTCTTAACGCTACTTGCCTGTACATGTCCCTATCCAATACCACCACTGCTCCGCCCTTGTCTGCATTCCTGATAATTATAGACTCATCACTCATGAGCTTTTGTAAAGCATTCCTTTCACCAATGGATAAATTGTCCTCTTTTACCTGAACTATAGAGGGAACCGTTTTTTTTCAGTTCAAAAATATCCTCCTCCACCAATTTTTGGAAAACGTCCATTTGTGGGACACAGGATTGAACCGGGTAAAAAAGCCGGGTACTTCATAAGTAGTAGTTCCACTCTCCTTCACTAAATTCTCGAAGTCAGTAATGGCACAGTATTCCCGGAAAGATCTAGGCACTTCAGCACCGATCTCATTCAATCCAGCAGAAACAGGGTCAATCCGATCACTCAAATCGCATGGTACACAGGGCTCAATTGGTGTATCCAGAAAGTGTCTCCGAAGGGTTAAATTGCGGATGAACTTGTTGACATCCAGCACTGTTGCAAATGGGTCAAAATGTGAATGTGGCCAGAAATTGAGTCCTTTAGATAGGAGATTCAATTCTCCCATGGTGAGTGTCCTTTGTGACAAATTAATGACATTATTAATTTCTCCTCCTTCATCACTTATCTCCTTTGTGTACGGAGAGAGTAATGATGATCCTGCTGACCTCTGATGTTTCTTTCCTCCCCTCCTTGTTTTCTTTGGGATTTTTTCCTTCTCTGAGACTTCTTTTGCAAACCGTTTTTTGAAAAGGGAGTGCTATTAGGTGCACTTCCCGACCTGGACGGCTGAGGATAATCTGAAGAAGTGTCAGAGCCAAAAGTTCCATTAGAACTCTCCATGATACTATTTTCAGGATCGGAAAAACTGACTCTTTTTTTATGTTGAAAGCGATTCCATCGGTGTGACTTCTTCCATGTGTATACATTGTCCATCTCATAGTCAGTTTTATCTCGCAGGAGTTTCTCTTTTTTGCCATTAATTATCTCCTTCTCAAACTTATCAATTCAATGGTTGACAGGGGAAGCATGTCTTCTACAATGAACCCTGCAACTAGCCTGTTCATTTCGTTTAGTGTTACATGCTGTGCTCCAAGGCTTGAGAAAAACTTAGCTTGTTTAGGCAGGGTCGGCTGAGTGACTCCTTCAAGTGACCAGTGAGGAGGATCTTTTGCCACAAGTTTTGTATTGCCATGCGGGGCTGACAAATGCTTAGAAAGGTTGCTCATTGAGTTGGCAGCAGTTGAAAGAAACTTGTCGCCTGGACATAGTGTGCATTTCACACAAATATTTTTGTCCTTTTGAGCAATAAACTGAAAGTAGTGTGAATATCGCCAGTGGCCGAACCCACCTGTCTCCGTCTCCATCTGATCTCCATTCGCTATAAATCTCTATGGAAAATAAAGAAAGGTTGGGACTTTAAATGACTTTAAATGAGAGACATGACAAATATGAAAACACCACATTTATTGATACATGCAAAAATGAATAGACATGATGTATGAAATATAGACATGAGTAAACTGGATGGTAAAAACTAGTAGATAACCACCAAAATGGAAACTGGGGGGGGGGGAGAAAATCCCCACATTCCCATAACTTACACAGTAGATCTGGCAGTGAGGGGGCATGTAAAGCTTCTCCCACGGGAGCTGAGGGTGCATGGGGCCCGCGGATGGGGTGAAAAACACCACACACAGAAGGGAATGTGGAATCTGTGGATAAAGGTTGGATTGTTGCTGGTGGCCACATGGAGGCGTGTATCTGTGTGAGATGAATGAAATAAGTATAAAGTAAGTGAGCATGTATATAAATATTATATAAAACGCTTCATGCCACTTGCATACTGTGAATGAGAAAGTGAGAGCGTGAACTGATAGAAAGGGAAACTAGGAGGTAAGGTAAGTGCAGTGTATGAAGAAAGTAAGAAATGAGTGATCATTCAGACTGGGTGTGAAAAAAAACTAAGGTGTCATAATGGACTAAAATAAGTGCCATAAAGAAAAGGAAGGGGAAGGGAAGGAAGTAAGTGATAAACAATACACCCAACTAACCGCAGTGCCTGCCTGGGTTGTTACAGAGGTGACGTGGGGAAGCTTAGTGCATAGACCGGCAGGAGATGAAAATGAAGACTTACCAAGAGAGTGGATGATCATGCCAAGATAAGTAAGTATTCTGGAATCTGGATTCGCCACAGCAGGCCGCTGACCCTGATGCGCCACGTCAGTGCGAGGTGCCAAACTGTCCAGCGGGCTGCCTCAAATGCACTGGGGTGGAAATGCGGCTAGACGGCGTGTTGGTGCCAAAATGATGTCACACACCTGCGCGGGGTGTGGCTCCGATGTGCGGCGGCGCCGCCCACCAGATCCCCCTACGCTCGGAGGAGATGTCAGAGGAGATGTCGATCTCTACACGCACCCATGCACGCCACGCACGCACCACACGGCTTGGGTAATGCAGGAAAGCGCGTTCCTATAGCCTAGTAAAGTAGTGTAGTTACCAATATTATTATTGTAATGTGTTACGTCTGAAGAAGGAGCCGAGTACGCATGCTCCGAAACGCGTTACGTCACTTCCGGCTAGTCTGCGCTCCATCGCGGCTTCCGGTTTAACCAGCCTCGTGGTTTAGCTTCCTGGATCGTCACTTCCTGGCTGCAGGACGGCCGGAACACTGGAGACCACATCCAAGGAACTACTACCACACGGTACATGGACTAGAGTAATCCCTCATGTAAGTTACTACATCATGCTTGTTATGCAATAAAGTCTTGGCTTACTTCAGTGGCGCCTGTTCTTTTCTATTTTGCTGCCAGCGGGATTTCCTTTTTTTTGACCGCCAGTGCTGCCCTGAACGTTGGCTATAATTGGAAAGTCTGGAAGCACCCAATGGTCATCTGTCTGTGCATTTGGTGGACACTTCTTTGGTAATTAGCGCCCAACACCCATCTCCTTAATAGATACTCAATTGTCATATATATATATATAGTATGTATGTATATATATATATATATATATGTATATATATATATATATATATATATATATATAGAGAGAGAGAGAGAGAGAGAGAGAGAGGTATCAAAGTATACTCTACACTGAACTGACCGATAGATACTCAATGGGCTAATATATAATCAATTGTCCTGTATTTATATAGCAATGTCTTCTTAATTAGACTACACTGCACTGTCTGATAAACTGGAAATCACTTTCCTCTCCCTGCCTCAATCACGATCCTCTCTCTGCCTAACTGACTGCTACTAGCAATTTCTTCTTAATTAGACTACACTGCACTGTCTGATAAACTGAAAAATCACTTTCCTCTCCCTGCCTCAATCACGATCCTATCCCTGCCTCAACCACTTCCTATCTCGCCCGCACGGTCACACACTACATGCGGCTGCTGTGTGAGCTGCCTTTATATAGTGTGGAACGTCTACTTAGCCCCTGAGCCATGATTGGCTAAAGGCAGCCTGCTTTTGTCCAATGATGACAGAGAGGATTTAATTGGCCAAAGCATGGAGGTCAGGGTGCATGCTTTGGGCAATCACACAATGCACTGCACGCGCACGTTCAGTGCCTTATGGATGCGGGCGCTCCAATTTCTCCTGAAGAAGCACATTTGTTCGTCATTCGACGAACGAGCGAACAGCCAGTGTTCGAGTCGAACTTACGTTCGACTCGAACTTGAAGCTCATTTCTAGTGAAAAAGCTTATCATTTGTAAATACAAAACAACACACCAAATTGTTATTGATTTTAAATTTGAATGAGCAATGGCATTGTGTGTGGTTTGTGAAGACAGCTGTGGGAGTTTGGGTTAAGATGTATGTGAGATGGAGTGGAAGGAGTACATTATCTACCATTTTATTTCAGATGTCAAACAGCAAAGTGTCTGAGCATGCTCAGTGTAGCAAAAGATATGGCTAAACAGCAAAGTGTCTGAGCATGCTCAGTGTAACAAGAAAATTATCCCAAATGACAAAAGTCCCTGGGCATACAAAATGTACATGGCAGTATCTCTCTCTTTCTCTCTCAATATAAATATATATATATATATATATATATATATATATATATATATATATATATATATATATATATATATATATATATATATATATATACAGTATATATATATATATATAGTGAGAGAGCAAGCGAGGAGCATATCTGTTGCTAAAACACATGAAAACATTGCAGCTTACTAACATTGTTTAACATAAAAAATAAAAAGCCAGCAAACACAATTGTCTTTAATAATTAAACAATTCATACCACAATTAAAATGTATACTTTTTTGTCAATAACAGAGTTGTAGAATTTGAATGAATGGATGACACTTGCTTTTCTATAGACTTTTGCGGCCGTGCACTCGTAATCGCACTCGTAATCACTATAACGGCAGTTTACGATTTTCCAGGCGTAGGTTTGAAACTATTTTTAAGCTCTGAGCATGCGCACATGTGCTGCTCCACAGTCATAGGCTGTGGGAGAGATTTTTACTTTTCACACTTTCCTTGAAATTTCTTTTTCCACATTGAAAAAGTTTCAAAGCAGAACATGTCCAAACATTATACCACATCTTTCAGAACCATTTCAGCCATGGTATCATGCTCAAAACATTATTTCCAGGAAAATAGTGGTACTTTTAGAACAACTACTTTTTTACTCTTCTGCGGCCGTATATTGACAATTGAATTCGCTTTTGCGATTATGCTTTCCCGTTCGTTATAGTGAATTTGGTTATGCAGTGTTTTTACGGCAAGTTCGCCGTAGAGTACAAAAGTACTACGATACGCAGGCGTAGCATTATAGTGAATTAGGCCCAGTACCTCTGACTTCTTGTCAGAAGCACTGAGCTCAATGGAGAGCTTCAAGCCTTGGACCAATGATAAAGCACTTATTGGTCCAAGCTGTCCAATAAAAATGCTGCAGTGGAGGCTGTCCTCTCACTGCAGTGTCATAGAAGGAAAATGTGCCCTTCCAGCCCAGCCCTCTTAACTACAAGGAAAAAACATGGGTTTATGTGCATAAGGTTTACCCATAATCCCATGTTTTTCTCACCCAGTTAAGAGGTAGAGTCTGCTGCTGGTGAAAAGATACCTTTTTTAATCAAGCAAAATAATGTATATATATGATATATATTATAACATAATAATTTTTATTTATCTATGTAGCACTGCCCCCGTAGGAGCTGCTTAAAGCGAATTCGCCTGGGTTACCCATAGCAACAGTCTGTAAAATATTCCTCACTTTACACTTGGCTATACTGGGATACTCCATCTAGTAACTATGCACAACTTGAGGACACCTATCTGCAGAGGATGCGGCAAGGCCGCTGCTTCACTTTGCCACTGAGGTGAAGATTTAACTGATAAACTGTACTTTAGCTCCTCTTCAGGGTCTAACTTGGCACCCCCTTTCTCACTCACTGTGTGTGCTGATTCTTGTCCACTGACTTTCCCTGGAGTGGTCCTGGGCAGACCCCTGGCAAGCTCCCTGGTACTATCGGACACTGTTTTTCACAGGGACCTCTGCCACTTCTCCACCGTCAGTTTATCTTGGTCTATGGACCTCAGAGCTCAGCTCCACACTCTGGTCCACTAGGCCGACTGCCTGTGACCACTTTCCAACCTGACAGGAGGAGAGACAGGCATCACCCTCCTCCTGGGACCTGGCTTCCCGCCCAAAGACATCCTGTCACATGTGCCCTTGGCTTTTATGGTCAATCCCAGGATGCACCCCTGTTGTACCCTCCCACTGGGACTGCCACAAAAGCCTGTGTGTTACTGACTGGGTTTCCTCCACTGTCCAACAGGCTCCCCATTTGGATACAGTGGGGACACTCCCTCAGACCAAGTGAATCACACCTGGACACGTGTAACAGACCTAACTAGAAATCCTGCTCCCTGATAAGCAGGAAAGCAACCCAATGCTTTTACCTAGCACCTGACTAGGAGGGTGCTACATCTATTTACTGTGAAATTACTGGTTTGAAGTTATAACTTTAAACTTCAGTACATTGTCTGTTAAGCCACCTACTTAAGTACAGTTTTTGAAAATAAAGTAAACTATCTTAAAAACAATATATAATAATTATTTATATATTACTTACTCATGGTAATTAACCACTTGCCACCCAGGCCAATTCTGACACTTCTCCCCTACATGTAAAAATCATCATGTTTTTGCTAGAAAATTACTCAGAGCCCCCAAATATTATATTATTTTTGGCAGACACGCTAGGGAATAAAATTGTGGTCGTTGCAACTTTTTATGCCACACTGTATTTGCACAGCAACTTTTCAAATGCGTTTAAAAAAAAAAAAAAAAAAACTGTCATGAATTAAAAAAAAAAAAGAAAAAAAAACCTCTATGTTACATGTTCAGAGTTACACAGGAGGTCTAGTGCTAGAATTATTGCTCTCACTCAAAGTTTGCGGCGATACATCACGTGTGCTTCGCACACCGTTTACATACGCTAAAACAAGTCCTTACGTTGATTAAATTAGTAAGCTATGAGAACTAATGAAGGTGCTATATATAATCAATATAATCAGAGAATGGTTCAGGTTCTATTCTTTTATTTTATAGATTATATATGGCACTATCATTAGTTCTCACAGTTTACTAATTTAACCAGCATGAGGACTTGTTTTAATAAAATCAAGACTGTTGGTAGCTATACAGAGCAAAGTGTAATCATTATTTCTGCATTCTGTAACAGCCCTGTACTTGACCAGTGACATTTCAGCATTTACAGGGCTGTTACAGAATGCAGAAATAAAAAATAAAAATCTGCTGTCCAATAGATTCTTTTCACCAGATACTTAATTGTCTGGGTGAATCTGATTGACTGCCTGCATCCTGACGTGCAGGTTTTTAGCCAGATGGCTAAAGATTAGGAATGATCGAACGGTTCGGGTCGACCATCGGTTCGACCCGAACATTGGCTGTTCAAGGTTCGGCCGAATTCCTAACTTTTTGCTGAAAAAGTTCGGAATTCGGCAACCAGAACCAACCAAAATGCAATGGGACAGGAAATGGGCTTTAAAAGCCCGTGATTGGACCAGAACCATTAGTAAAAGCCAATTGAGGGGGCAGGAGAATGCTAGGAATGTGATTGGAGTGACTAGGGGGTCCATAGGCTAATCATTAGTGAATACGCCCCCCAGTATATAAGATAGCCCCGGAAAATTCCTAGCATTGTCATACAGGGACATGGAAGAGAGTGGAAGCAGTTCTGTTACTTCTGCTTCAAAAGTGTCATTTAGCATTTATTAGTGTGAGGAAAGGGATATCTAGTGTAGTTAGGGTGCTATTTTCTTCTTTAGTTAGATGCAAAAATTTAGTTTCTGTAGGGAAAGTGTTAAGTGCCAGGGTGACCGTAGTGTAGTGTAGGGTGAACTGACTCTGACTGCTATGGCAGGGTGACCGCTATAGAGAAAACATTGTTTCTCTTAGGTCACTTACAGAGCAGCGATATGGCTTCTCGCCTGTCAGCCTGCTTTTTGCTGCAGGCGTTTATAGGGATTTTTTGAGGACAAGTTTGGAGTCAGGCATGACATCTGAACTTCTGTATAGGGGTATATATACACACACATGTCTGTATATATACACCTGCACATATATAGGTGTGAAAGTAGCAGAACACTATACTTGCGCTAATGAAATAATTAACACCAATATGTCTCCGCTCCTATCACACCTATATATGTGTATGTGTAAAATACATATAAGTGTGTGTGTATATATATACCCCTATACACAAGTTCAGATGTTTTGCATGCCTCCAAAGACCCCAAAAAAATGCCCAAAAAAAACCCCTGCAATAACACACCTGGGCGGTTTTTGTTGGCGCAGGGTTTTTTTTGGCCATTTTTTGGGGTCTTTGGAGGCATGCAAAACATCTGAACTTCTGTATAGGGGTATATATACACACACACTTATATGTATTTTACACATACACATATATAGGTGTGATAGGAGCGGAGAAATATTGGTGTTAATTATTTCATTAGTGCAAGTATAGTGTTCTGCTACTTTCACACCTATATATTTGTAGGTGTGTATATATACCCCTATACAGAAGTCCAGATGTCATGCCTGCCTCCAAAGACCCCAAAAAAATGCCCAAAAAAAACGCCTGCAATAACACACCTGGGCGTTTTTTTTGGCGCAGGCGTTTTTTTGGGCATTTTTTTGGAGGCAGGCAAAACATCTGAACTTCTGTATAGAGGTATATATATATACACACACACTTATATGTATATATACCCATACACATATATAGGTGTGAAAGTAGCAGAACACTATACTTGCGCTAATGAAACAATTAACACCAATATGGCTCCGCTCCTATCACACCTATATATGTGTAAGTGTAAAATACATATAAGTGTGTGTGTGTATATACAGTATCCCTATACAGAAGTTCAGAGGTTTTGCCTGCCTCCAAAGACCCCCAAAAAATGCCCAAAAAAACGCCTGCTGCAAAAACACACCTGGGCAGTTTTTTTTGGCGCAGGCATTTTTTTTGGGCATTTTTTTGGGTTCTTTGGAGGCAGGCAAAACATCTGAACTTGTGTATAGGGGTATATATATACACACACACTTATATGTATTTTACACATACACATATATAGGTGTGATAGGAGCGGAGCCATATTGGTGTTAATTATTTCATTAGCGCAAGTATAGTGTTCTGCTACTTTCACACCTATATATGTGTATGGGTATATATACATATAAGTGTGTGTGTATATATACCCCTACACAGAAGTTCTGATGTTATGCCTGCTTCCAATAACCCCCAAAAAATGCCCAAAAAAACGCTTGCTACTAAACCGGCAAGGTGTGAAAATAGTGGAGCCATATCCCTGTTTTATATTAATTTTAATACAAACGACCTTTTTTTTCTGGTTCTGGACATGCTACAGAGCTGAAACTTCACAGGTACATTTATAGACCCCCCCAGACACTAAATCCAAAGTCAAAATCAAAAAATCTCATTTTTTTTTAATTTTTTCAATAATTGGCTCTCTATCAAAAATGACAATTTTTAAGAACTTTTTTTGTGTGTGATTAATAGTCCCGGGGGCATGACCCAGAACCCTGGGCACTTTTTAGGGGCATTTATTGGGTTTTAGGGCTTCAAAACTGTTTTTTTGATTACCGAAGTTCGGGTCCCTTTGATTTCAATGGGGTTCTGAAATCCGGGCCGAACTTTTGGGAAGTTTGGGTGTTCTGGTCGAACCGAACTTTTCAAAAGTTCGATCATCCCTACTAAAGATGAGGATGACATTTTTCAGCACTCGGCTATGCTATGGGAGTTTATTCCCTAAATGGTGATGTGGGGTTTATTCACTTAATAATGTTGGGGTTGTATCTGGCTCTGATACTAGCCAGTGCCTCAACAGCTACTGACCTTACGTCCCTGGTTCATACTCCGAATCAAGTATTCCCTTATGGCGGCCTTAGCCTTGTCCCAGGGCATTGATGAAAATGGCACAAAAGTAAAGGTACCCCATGTTGTATTAAAAGTGGTCCTGCTACAGGTGCCTAGCATAGCCCAGAAGAGACCTCCCCGGGTAGGCCTCTCATGTGACCTTTGCTTGGCGCCCAACGAGGAAGGAAACACGGAGGATGTGACAAACATTCTGTCACCCTAGCCTTACAAGCATTTGCAAGCAGAAAAAATAAATAAATCACCTCCACCTCATTCAGGAGAGGAGCTTTCGTTTGGGCAGAAAAAACACAAGATACACTTATATGCGCATAATAGCTAGACATTTAGAGCCGGTTCACACTGCCGCAACCATAAGTCGCCCCATGTCGGAGCGACTTTTTACAGCGACTTTACCGCGACTTCAGCGTGACTTGTGAATTATTTTGCGCGTCTTATATGACAGACGACTTTGTATTTGGCCAATCAGAATATGATGTGTTGTGACCTAATTCCCCTTTTCTGTTTTTTTTTTACTCATTTCCTCATTGCCCACCAGTGCCATGTATCAGTGTCCACCAGTGCCACTGTCCACCAGTGCCACTGCCCACCAGTGCCACGTATCAGTGTCCACCAGTGCCACTGCCCACCAGTGCCACGTATGTGTCCACCAGTGCCACTGCCCACCAGTGCCACGTATCTGTGTCTACCAGTGCCACTGCCCACCAGGGCCACGTATGTGTCCACCAGTGCCACTGCCCACCAGTGCCACGAATCAGTGTCCACCAGTGCCACATATCAGTGCCACGAATCAGTGTCCACCAGTGCCACGTATCAGTGCCATGTATCAGTGCCACAAATCAGTGTCCACCAATGCCACATATCAGTGCCACGTATCAGTGTCCACCAGTGCTACGTATCAGTGCCACGTATCAGTGCCACGAATCAGTGTCCACCAGTGCCACGTATCAGTGCCAAGTATCAGTGCCACGAATCAGTGTCCACCAGTGCCATGTATCAGTGCCACTAATCAGTGTCCACCAGTGCCACGTATCAGTGCCACGTTTCAGTGCCACGAATCAGTGTCCACCAGTGCTACTAATCAGTGTCCACCAGTGCCACGTATCAGTGCCACGAATCAGTGTCCACCAGTGCCACGAATCAGTGTCCACCAGTGCCACTTATCTGTGTCCACCAGTGCCACTCACACAGACCAGGCAGAGAAAATGGTATATAGGAATAATATATATATATATATACACCATACAGGCATGGCTGCAATGTGGGGAATGCCTGGCTAATCTCTTTCTTCTTCCTGGAAAGTCTGATAACAAGTCGCTTCAATTAAGATAAGGATCCGACTTGGAGGCGACTCCCATTGCATTTGTTATGACAAGCGACTTGGGGCGACTTGAGGGCACACAAGTCGCCTGACAAGTCGTGCTAGTGTGAATGGAGTCTGAGGCGCGTTCATGCGTTTCCTGGTTGATGCATTGGGTAATGGCCAGAGTAAATGATTTTTTACTATTTTTTTTAAAGGTGTTCTGAGGAGCTAACGAATGCTCACGCTGTATTCGCATAGCAACAGAGACCTGCAGCAGCGCTTTACCACTACGATGCCAGCTGTGGTAGGGAGCAGTGTGGTGCGTAATTCAACATATCACACGACTCCCGTTTTTTTTTTTTGGATGAATTTTATTTGAAGTGTACAAAATGTACACTTCATTCATGACAATGTACAGCAGCATGATGTGCTGCGTTGCTGTACATTGCGGTGCGTTTTGACCCTATGAACTGTGATAAAATGCAGCAATGTCTTGTTGTTGCAGCATGCTGCAGCACAGCCATAAGCTGTTTTGCAGTGTAAATGGGACATTTGTTTCTTGTGTGTCCCTGTGGTGACAGACATTTTACCATGCGGTAAAACGTCTGTCACAGTATATAGTGTGAATTGACCCTCGGCCATAGACTTCAGGCTGTCAGCAGAGGGGCTGGATGGTGTGCCTGTGCCAGAAGCCAAATTGTATTAAGATCACCTGTGTGCATATTACTCCCTGATCAAATGGCTTGAAGCCCTGCCCTCTATCCAGACTATAAATCTCTGCTCAGTGCTGAGCCTCAGCATTGGAAGCAGGCTAAAAAAAATGTTTTATTCTAGGGCAGGATTGGGGTTAGCGCTGCTGCTTTGGAGTTGCAGTTTGGCATGGCCCATGTGTGATGCGAAAGGCTATTGGGATAGTTCATCTCAACTCCACTGTGCTCCCAACAAAATGGAGTTGTCGTTTTCTATCTCTACTAAAGGTGTTGCTTTTGTGCTTGGTAAGTGATTTTCAAAACTGCTTTTGCTTAACTTAGTCTGGCCATACATTACACAATTTTCTTTTAGATTTACCAAAACCATATAATATGAGGTCAAACCTAAACCCTTTCAATTTGTATGCAATCCGGCAGGCCCTTGCACTAAATAGTTGATGGTAAATCTAAAGGAAATTAATAAAACTGTATATTGTATGGCCAGCTTAATCGTGGGTGAAAGGATTGCAATTGCCAATAGGGGGGTGTTTTTTTTTATAATACAAATTTCTGTAGGAGACTTATGGCGGAAGTCTCCCTGACGTACAAACGCAATAGCTCAGTGGGAGTAATTCCACCTTCATGTGGATTGGGCTTTTTCGTTTTGGATAGTGGTAAGGGATTGGAACCCCTATCAGGCTTTTTTGCGGTGTTTCCCCCCCCATTAGGGAGAATCCCCCTCTGTCCTGTTTTATCACTGAAAGTAAAATAATCCCAGACTTTGGATTGTCCGCAAAAAGAGGAAATCTTCCAATGGGGCAAACTAGTTCTAGTGACTGGGGGGGGGGGGGGGGGCTATGGGACACAAATGGCAAGGATAAACCTTTACAGGGGTTATAAACCTCCACAATTGGGGGGGGGGGGAGCCTATAGCTCTACTTTAATGTATGAGCTGACTGTCGGTACAATAAAGTGGGAAAACATTTATTTATTTATATATATATATATATATATATATATATATATATATATATATATATATATATATATATATATATATATATATATATATATATATATATATATATATATATAATTTTTTTTCTCTTTTGCAAAATTGGCAGTTTTCTCGCATTTCAGAATCGGTTTGCAAATGTAAAAACCGTCATTTAGATTGCTTAATGAAAGGCAGCATGATTTGTTTAAATTTTCTCATATACAGTATGCTTGATACATGTCTCCTGCCTATCCAAGGCCTCAAATTTGTAGCTTTGCAAACCCATCCTATGGAGGTAAGGGTTTTTTATCCCCTGATGGTCAGTTAGGCCCATTCAGATGGGTGCTTGACATCCGTAGCCCATGAATGAGCAACTTGTTTGTTCGGCTTCAGTTGCTAGGTGCTGTGTGCAGGTAACCCCTTCATGCCTATTGGGATGCTGCATGGACACCACTGCTTCTCCCAACTTGACAGCTGTGTGGTTGAGCAGCCCCAAACAGACGGTCAACTGGGATAAGAAGTTATTGTGCAGCTGTTGCATCCCAATAGACCTGAATGGCCTGCCTGCATACAGGGCCTGAAACCATATAAACAAGATGTTTTTATGTGCTACAGGTGTCAATATTTGTCTGAATGAGGCCCTAACCTGAGCAGATGATGATTTATGATCATCAGACTTTTACACTGTAGCCTAAGGTCTCATTCACACATGCCTACATCCATGAAAATGGCTGCGTATGCCTGCATGGGATACACAACTGCTCCATGTCTTTGCATGCAGGCAGTCTTATTTATATCAATTTGGATGCTGCAGTCACAGCCATTGGTTCCAATTTTGACAGCTGTGCAGGCACATGTTCTGAATGCACATGGTCTGCGATTGACAGCCATGCAGATGTGGGTGTGAAACCCACACCCAAATTGGGACCAGTGGCTAGGTCTAAGCAGCTGCTGAATCCAAACAGACATGATGGGGACTGTCTGCATACAAACCCTGCCCTTTGCACAGATGTATGCCTATGTTGAGTGGGGAAATTGCAGGCATGGGTTTGAGGACTAAAATATTGTGGAGGGCTTCTGACATGTTTACCAGTCTTGGCCTTCTCACATGTATGTGAAGACACTGGTACTAGTTTATGTCCAACAATAATTGAAATTAATCTTGTTAGCTGACATGTCCTGTTCTGTTCAGACTCCCAGGATGAATTTCAGCGACTAGAAAACGATTCTGCTTGCGGGCTCTGGGTAGGACAGAGACCTAATAACACAATGGTGGTTGGTGCTGCCTATGATGGATGCTACGCAAGAGAAGTGGTAAGCATGACAGACTTCAGGTGTGTGTTTTTTTTTTTTTTTTTTTCTGCCATGGGCCAACTCAAACTTAAAATACATTGGCCAGCTATCCTAATTAGAATTCTGAAAAGTTGTAAACTTGTTCTGAGCTATGCTAGTTAGTAACCTTTTTGTTTTGGAGAGTAGGAAGCAATCAACTCCTGTTGTGTGTAGCGGTGTCCTGGTGACAATTTCCATAAGTACACTGATGGACCATTTAGTTGCCATTTTCATCACTTTTTCCCTTTTGCCTCTAGTTTGGTGACCATGTCATAAGTATACACTTTCTCACTCCTGTTGTCTCCAGGATGTTAATGAAGGGAATATCCCATTCATAATGAATGTTGCTTCGTCCCTACTAAAATTGTCTCTAAGCATAATGCTGGAATGGGCCTGTATGACGAGGGGGGAGAGGAGTTTCCCCCCCCCCCTCCCATTACAAATTACCCTTTGAGTCCTTAGTGAATAAAGCCGTTTTGAGAGAACCGGCTGAGACTCCAGGGATGACTGAATTTGTATAATGCATACTCTTAACAAAACTGTTCCTTTTGATAGGATGAAGAGTATATGATGGTCCTGCTTCTAGAAGAAATCGTGAATGATACAGTTGAGCAACACAAAATGGAGAAAAAATGCCCCATACAGAATGGTAACATAAGTTATGTAGTTTTTTTTAATTGGGAATCCTAATGTCCTTCCCCTGAAGGAGTCCCTGAAACGAGTCATTTAGATTCTTTAACTCAAAATACAAGCGTTCTTGGAGTTCTTACTGCATGAAGTGACGTACTGGTCATTGTAAGCTTTTCTTTTCTAGAAGCTATGGATGCCCCAAGCCCTGACATCTGCTCTGCCATCAGTCAAGCTGGCAAACTGGCCTGTGCTGAAACCCCTGTAACCAGAGACATCTGTGAGGCGATGGGATGCTGCTATTCCCCAAATGCTGCTACAATGCCCTGCTTCTTTGGCAACAAGTGTAAGTGGGTGGGTGGGGGGGTTGAGTAGCTGACTCTGGCCAGCTTGTAGGGAAAACCTTTGATTCATTCTAGCAGGTACAGTTGCTAGCATCTCGACCTTGACTTGGAAGTCCCCTCTAGAACCAGCTTGACTGACCAAATTTTCGTTTTGAGTTTTGCAATGGTTCATTCATGCACCTAGTGACTTTCTAATGTCTTCCTTTATGTTGCCCTGTTGGTGGGAACTAAGCCATTCTTGTAGACCTGTCCTTTGCCCCGTTCTGTATTGTAGACTTTTTTTATTATTTTTTTACAATCTCTGAGGTGAAATCCCATCCATTCAAAATGGACTAGTATCCAGAATATTCAGTAGACTTATGACCTACTTGAAGACATGATCTATATACTGATTAACATCTGTTTCCCACAGTGACTACGCAGTGCTCTCTTGATAACCGCATGGTGATTGCAGTGTCCAAAGATCTGACCACGCCATCTCTGCTTCTGAACTCTGTCAATGTGATTGGTTTGGACCAGACGTCCTGTTCCCAGCTTTCAGTGGCTACAAGTGACTCCTTTGCTGTGTTTAGATTCCCGTTATCCTGTGCTACTGCATATCAGGTGGGTATTACAATATATTTGAGTCAGTTGGGAGTTTTGTGGTTGTAAAGTCATGACACGGACACCTAATGTGACTGACTTTTTGTCATTCATAATGCTAGCAAGGCTAACCTCTTGCACATCAATTCAATGAAACCAGGGACTGAGATTGGAGGGCCGCTAATGCTTGCAGTAAGTTTCGGCCAAATATTTTAAAATCTGCAATACTAATTAGGGACTTGACTTCAC